>NC_142514.1:53429673-53735000 GCF_057876585.1 Rhinolophus sinicus
GAATGTAATCTCACGTAACAAACACCTTGCATGTGTGATTCCGTTAAGGAACTTGAGGTGGGAGACTATTCTGGATTATTTGGGTGGGCCTTACATGCAAACATACATTCTTTAGGATGGAGGGAAATTTCATACAGAAGGCAATGTGACCACAGAGACAGAGATTGGAGTGTTACAAGTACCGGGAACCTGGAAGAACCAAGGAACATAGAATGAATAGAGGATGGGTAGCAAAGTCAGTACATATACCTATTAAAAGTAATTTATAAAGAGAGGACTGAGGATGCAACTTTAAAGAACACTTGCAATTGGGAGGAAGATGGTGATGTAAAGAGGAATAATTGTGTATATTATTATCTCACCTAAAAATGTGTAGCACAATATCTTTATAGAAATAGGAAATATACTAATTTTATCAAAATAGGTGCCAATCATAATGTTTCCATGTAGTTATTATTTTCTTTTCATTGTAGTTGCTCTTTATTCTTTACGTCTGTTTTCCATTTATATTCTCACAAATATATTTGATATTCAATTATATTTAGGTATAAATTGATTCATTGTGATTTTTAGGCCCAGAAATAAGTCACATAGTATTTTTATATGAATAAAAAATTTTATTTAATAATTTTTGTATTTACTGAAGTTTTCTGTTGATATAAGTAGCAAGAGACTGACATCTATAAACAATTATATTGTGTAGTGTGAAAGCAACACTTCTCCAGTAGTAATTATTTTCATATTCCATTTCTATTACCCAGTATCTCATGGACCTACTCAAATGGAACTGGGTAAAATTTGTTTGTGTAGAAATATACAAACTTAATCTGTATACTGTAATATTGCAAATCCTAATTATAATATTTTGAAAATAAGGATAGGAACCCAAATGGATAATTTCAATGTATTTGAATTTATGACAAATATATTGAATGCATGAGTTGAAAATTCTTATTTGTATAACTTTAGTCAAGATACAGAGAGCTCTAGATCTAAGATAAAAATACACAACTGTATTGTTAGATGAACAGGAGTGACAAATATTAAATAGAAGAGATCTGGACTTCATAAGGATAACTTTGGTTTGAAATGCATTGATATAACATCACACACACGTAGTTAATTTGTCTGGCTCAATATATAATTTTAAACTAATGTGAATATATGCAAATGACCTTGTTGATTAATGGGATTCTTATAGAGATAGGTACAATATCTGGTAGCATACAATGTGACTTTATGTGAATTAGAAATCAGATTTTTTATTATAAACATTTTTGTCCTTATAAGATGAGCTGAGTAGAGAGTAGATTTTAGTCTTATCCACTTCATCCCCCCCCAATACACATATTTCACCATCACCATACACATCTGGGTGCCCTTTTATAGGACCTAATTTGCACACAGGGATGTTGCCATCCTGGAACAAGTTAATGTGCATTCCAAAGATCCAGCATTCTGCAAATATCCTAAAATTACTTTAACAAGCAATGTGTGTGATTATATATATATATATATATATATATATATATATATATATATATATATATATATATATATATTTATGGAGAATAACCAAAGCATTAATCAGATATTTAGGGTACCGTGCATTGTCCCCACAAAAAGGTTAAAACTAACAGATTGTAGGGTCAGGTAATTCAGTTTTAGACAATTAAATTCATTACTTTACTAACTTAGTTGTATTCAAATTGTTTTGTCCTGGCAATAATGGTCTAGTTAAAGTATTAAACACATAAAGGCAGTCGTACTGTCATGTTGTTATAGGCAAATTTACCAATAGTGAATTTAAAAGACTTGCGATGCAGATGACAAAACTCGGGGTGGCGGGGGGAGAACACATCCTCTGGGACTTATAAATAGAAATTCTATATCAACCCAAATGAAACAAGAAGATTGAAAGGCCAATTGCTTATCAATTAAATTGAAGTAGATCGCCTATGGACCTGCTTGATTTGGCTAGGCTGTGTCTATTCAAAATTATTGGAAAAAATAGATATTAATCCTTCAAATAATGTTTCATTAGCAAATCAATTACTACTTCTTGTTTCACTAAATTTCAAAACTTTCATTTGTAAATTTGTTTTTCTGTATCTTTAGCCACTTTAATGTTCATTTAGATTTCTTATGCAGAAATATAATCTTGTAATTGATGTTTTTTGAGATAAGTGACAACACCAGATGTCTGCCTTTTTCACTAATTGTTTCACTTAATAGATATACATAGTATTAAGTAATGTTTTTAAAAAAAGCTTTTCATTTAGAGATGTTGAACCTCTTACTTGCAAATCTTTCTCTCTAAGCCTATAGTAAAAAAAGAAACATGTTTTGTCCACTCCTGAATATGACACAGTTTGAGAGTGAAAAGGAAGCTTTTCTTCCTCTTGGACCCACTTGGCTTTGCATGTTCAAAAAGGAGTTTAATAAAAAGAATGTGCAAGTGATTTTGAATGATTTTGACCTTAACTCGTGTCTTCCCTAAGATGTGCAGTCCTATTTTTCTTGTTCTTTTGACAGATGTAAGGGATACTGCGTTGTGGACTGCATGATTCCCTATGATTGACTTAGGCAGGGTGTGAATGGTACTGCAAAGCAGGGGAGCTACATTGAGCTTTCAAAGTGACAGACTGGTTACAGAGTGATTGAAGAGGTGTATGTCCTAGCATGTGGGTGATGGGCTTGGGGAGAATAAAGGAGGGGCGGGGAAAGGAGCACATCACTTGAATTCATACTAGTTTTTTTCTCTTTTATCTGCATTGTTGCCACAGTGTAAGAAGAAACATACAATTTAGATCATCTGGCTCCATCTTTTTTATTTTTTTAATATAAGGAATAAAATAAAGTTTGTGTGAATATATATGACAGTTCCAGGTTAAGACAAATGAATATACAAATAAGCACATAAAAAGATGCTCAAGATATTAATCATTAAGGAAATGCAAATTAAATTCACAATTAGACTCCACTACATATTTATTAAAATGGAGGGAACTGAAGATTGACTCTACCAAGTGTCTTTGTCAGTTTGGGCTGCTATACACCATAGACTGGATGGTGTATAAACCATAGAAATTTATTTCTCACAATTCTGGAGACTGGAAATCTGAGATCAGGATGCTAACATCCAACAGGACTCTGGTGAGAGCTGTATTCTGGGTTGCAGACTGCTAATTTCTCCTTGATCCTCACATGGCAGAAGAGGATGAGAGAGCTCTCTGGGGCCTCTTTTATAAAAGCACCAATCCCATTCTTAAATTTTCCACCCTCATGATCTTATTATCTCCGAAATACCCAATGTTCTAATACCATAACAATGAGGGGGAGGGTTTCAACTTATCAATTTTGGGGGGTCGTGAATATTCATTCCCTAATATCAAGTACTGGTGAATATCTGTAGGAACTAGACCTCTCATATATTCCTGGTGGAATATAAATGGTACAATTTATATTATTGTACAAACAGAGTGTGATGGGTTCTTATTAGTTAAAGGTAAATGTACCATATGAACCAATCATTCTACTCTTAGGTATTTAACTCGAAAGACAAGAAGCCATATGCTCAAACAAAGACTTGTACACAATGTTTACAGAAGCCTTCCTTGGGTTAGTCAGAATTTGGAAAAGAGAACATTAACGTTAAATTAATAAAGAAAGTGTGGCATATCCATACAATGACGTCTACTCAGCAATAAAAGAAATGAAACATTGAGTGACACATAAGCATGGATGAATTTCTCTTAATTGTGATAACTGAAAGAAGTTAGACAAGACAGAGTACTCTATCAGGGCATTTACATAAAATATAACTAATTTATATTGCATTTATATAATACAACTTAGAATCTATGGCATACTTGTTACTGTTATAATAAAACAGATTTTTAAATCTCTCATGCAGATAACCCTGCTCTCCTTAATTACAAAATACTCAGGACTTCAAATACAGAGGGTTAAATAGACTAAGTGATTCACCATGTTTTTGGGATTCTCTCTCTGACCTCACAGAATTTTCCAAATTTTTAGCTATTCATGAAGTGAAAGCACGAGTCAAAATATGCAGAAAAAAATAATTGTAAGTATAATTTAAATCGGAAAACAAATTTTATATTCAAACTTTTTTGACTCAGTCTCTGTCGTCATAACTTTTATAATAATCTAATGGTTGTCTTTGGATAGATACCTACTTACTATTTAAATGTGCTAACACAGCATCTAAGATGCTTTGAGTCAGGTTCTAGATCATGATATTTCTCTATGATAAATTATAGCTTTCAATGATAAGTACACAAAATGTCCTGGGATACAATTCTTGGTTATAGTGAATTACCATTGCAAAAATGTATATTTGAAAATAACAATTTGAAGTATAGTTGGAAGAGGATTTATTCAGCCAATAAACACATATTTATTGAACATCATAAACTATGTTCAGATATAAATAGGTATTGTAGTTGGAAATACAAAACAAAACAGGATACATAACTTGCTATAAAAAGGGAGGATCTTAGGTGGAGCTGGTAAATCTAGAGTTTAGGTAGGTACCCGATGTGATTCTGATCCAGAGATAAGCAGATGATGTAAAAAAAATTAGAGCATTTAAAATCAACAATCCACTACACATGAGCTGTCTCATAGACAACTTTAACCTTCATGGAATTCCTTTGGAAAACTCTAAATGGAAGCATTCGGACATTTTCTTTTTCCCTAAAAGTGAACAATGAGCTCGTATAATCACCATCATCATCACAAAAATGCTTATCTTGTATAAATAGTGTACACGTATACTCTAATGCCTTGTAAACTAGATAAAACTCTCCATCTTGTATAGTGTGTATAGCATAGTGATTTTTCAATTTATTAGAAATATGTTAGCATGTATATGCTGTATATATAATATATTTAATATATATATTTATAATATATGTATATATAATATATTATATATTCATAATTATAATATATTTATATTGATATGTAACATATATAATATTTGTAATAAATACATATATAATATATTTATAAATACATATTTATATTTTTATCACACACACACACACACAACACACACACACGATCTGACAATTAAGTTCCCAAACTCATAGCAGAAAAAGTGCTGCATACCTCATTGCTGAATATCACTACAGTCACTTTTGAAGTACACCCCTTGGGAAGCTATGCACCAATGCCAGCACCTAGTCCATCCTTCAAAGCAATTTTGGGACTTTTTCTGGAATGGCCATCAGAGCTGTCATCATATTACCCTTGATATCCTGAATGTCATCAAAATGTCTTCCTTTCAATATTTCCTAAATCTTCAGGGAAAGAAAGAAGTCATTGGGGGGCAGATTAGGTTAGTACAGAGGGTGTTTCAATACAGTGATTTGTTTATTGGCTAACAACTCCCTCACAGACAGTGCTGTGTGAGCTGATTCAGTGTAATGATGCAAGAACCATGAATTTTTGGCGGAAAGTTCAGGTCATCTAAGTTTTTCATGCAGCCTTTTCAGCACTTCCACATAGTAAACTTGGTTAACTGTTTGTCCAGTTGGTACAAATTCATAATGAACAATCCCTCTGATATCAAAAAAGGGGTAGCAACACCTTTGCAACAACTTTGTGAACTTAATTGTCACACTATTATATATCTTTTTTTCAAAAATCAATAAATTTCCTCCAGACAACAAGTCTGTTTGGTGAAGTCTCTAGTCAAATAGTTTGTCCCAGTCTTTTAATCAGTTTGTTCATTTCCTTATTAATGAATGTTAATAGTTCTTTACGTATTCTATATATAAGTCCTTTATCAGATTTATAATTTACAAATATTTTCTCCAAGTCTGTGGCTCTTTTTATTATCTCAAAAGTGTCTTTAGAAGAGCAAAAGTTTACAATTTTATGAAGTCCAATTTGTTAAACATTTCTTTTAAATATGTTTTGGTGTTGTATCTAAGATATCTTTGGTTTAAAACGTTTGGAAAGAACTCCTTATTGAAGTTTTATAGTTTTGGGTTTTATATTTAGAGCTATGACTTATCTTGAATTCATTTTTAATGATGGTGCAAGGAGTAAATCAAAATTTTTTGTTTGTTAATTTAATATATGAGTATGCCATTGTTCCAGTGCCATTAGATTAAAAGGCTGTTATGTCTTCCCAGAATTACCTTTGCACATTTGTCAAAATCTGATGTGAGTTTTTGAGATATACTATTTGTGTACTCCATATTTTGTTTCCTAGATCTATTTGTTGATTTTGATGCTAGTTCCATGCTATTGGTAATTATAGCTTTAAAATAAGTCTTAAAATCAAGTTTTGTTGTGCAGTTAACTTTGTTATTTTGAAAGTTATTTTGGCTATTCTTTGAATTACTATATTAATTTTAGAATCAATTTGTCAATTTCTACAAAAGGGGTTGTTGAAATTTTAATTGGAGTGCATTGAAGCTACAGATGTATTTGAGGAGAATTGATGTCTTAAACATAGTTAGTCTCCCAGCCAATGAACAAGTTACATCTGACTCTTGAACAATGTGGGGTTACTGGTGATGAAACCAACACAGTCGAAAATCCACATATAGCTTTTGACTCCTCCAAAACTTAACTATTAGTAATTACTGTTGACGGAAAGTTTTACTGATAAACAGTTGATTAACACATATTTGTGTAGTAAATCATAAAATAGACTAGTATCTACATATATTTCATGCATTCATGACATACTTAACTTTTTCCTATTTTTTTTTCTTTTGATACTTATAGGCCACATGGTTCACCTGCAAATGTTTTCAAATTGTCACAAACCTCCAAAATTTTTTCCTGTATACTTAAAAAAATCCACATGACAGTGGACTCACACAATTGAAATATGTGTTTTGCAAGGGTCAATAGTATGCATCTCCATTTATTTAGGTCTTCTTTCATTTCTCTCAGCAATGTTTTATAATTATCAGTGTACAGGTTTTACAGTTTTTTGGTCAGAATTATCCCTAAATATTTCATACTATTTTATGCTATTATAACTTATACTGCTTTAATTTTAATTTCCAATTTTTGAGTTTCAGGAAATGTAAATGCAATTTACTTTTGCATATTGCAACCTGCAAACTTGATAAACTTATACATTAGTTCCTATAGCTTTTATTTTTGTTTACCCCATAGAATTTTCTATAAGAAAAAATATGTTATCTGTTAAAAAGAATGTTGTACATCTTCTTTTCAAACTGAGTGACTTATATTTCCTTTTTCTTTATGTATGGCACTGGTTGGATCCTTCAGCAGAATGTTAAAAAATTAGTCTTATTCTTAACCTTAGAGTAAAAGCATTCAGTCTCTCACCATTAAATATCATGTTATCTGCATGATTTCTCATCAATGTCCCTCATCAGGTTACGGATATTTCCTTCTATTCCAGATTTGCTGAGTTTTTAACAGAAATGAAAATTGTATCATTTCTGTCCATTGAAATGATACTATGTTCATTCTTTTTGGTAAATATGGCAAATTACATTGACTTTTTTTTTAATGTTAAACTAATTTTGGTAAAATTTCACTTGGTCATCATGTAGTATCCTTTTTTTTTATATATTGTTTACTTTAATTTGCTAACATTTTGTTAAGAATATTTATCTCTATGAGGTCTGACAATTAAGTTTGCAAACTTGTTGCAATGATGTTGCTAACCTTTTTTGATATCAGAGGGATTATTCGTTATGAATTTGTACCAACTGGACAAACATTTAACCAAGTTGACTATTTGGAAGTGCTGAAAAGGCTGCATGAAAAAGTTAGACGAGCTGAACTATTTGCCAACAATTCATGGCTCTTGCATCATGACAATGCATCAGTTCACATGGCCCTGTCTGTGAGGGAGTTTTTAGCCAGTAAACAAATCACTGTATTGGTGTAATGGAACACCCTCCCTACTCACCTAGTCTGCTCCCCTCCCCCCCCATGACTTCTTTCTTTCCCCAAAGATAAAGGAAATGTTGAAAGGAAGACATTTTTATGGCATTCAGGACATCAAGGGTTATATGACAACAGCTCTGACAGCCATTCCAGAATGAGTCCCAAAATTGCTTTGAAGGGTGGACTAGGTTTTGGCATCACTGCCAAGCTTCCCAAGGGGAGTACTTTGAAGGTGATTATAATATTCAGTATTGATTTGCGTAGCACTTTTTCTAGGATGAGTTCACCAAGTTAATTGTCAGACAGCATATATTTATGATAGACGTTGGCCTGAAGTCTTCTTTTAAAGTCCTTTAACTGTTTGGTATAAGGGTAATGCTGGCCTCATAGAATGTGTTGGGAAGAATTTTCTCCTGTTTAGTTTTTTGGAAGAGGTTGTATAGAAGTGGTATTATTTATACTTTAAATATTTGGTAGAATTCACCAGTGAAATTATCTAACTCGGGAGTTGTCTTTGTGGGAAAGTTTTATATTCCTCAGTACATAAAGGAGTATTCAGATTACCTTATTTTTTTTTTTTTTTTTTTTTGAGTGAGCTTTGATAGTTGTGTTTTTCAAAGAATTTTCCCACTTCACGTAATCTGTTAACTATTGGTATAATGGTCACAATGTCCCCTGCTCTCTCAGTTTCAAAGTCATCTTTCTAAAATCATCTTTGTAACTCGATCTGAGACAGGCAAACTTTATTTCTGTTATGCCAGCTCATCTTACTGAATCTGCCAGAGAAGGGCAGAAGAAAGAGACTGCATAGCAGAGAAGGCTTTGCTCTGATTATGTGCTTCCTACATGCTTTCTGCTCCTGTCAGTAACACCTGCCAACATCCCTCCACAGTGGCAGTTGATTCCACCTTCCATTCCCCTCACTCCCCCTTATACTTACCAAACCAAGTATGAAGCTTCTTAGGGACATCAGGACCAACTGACTGATGCTTATTTCTCAGAGGTCTGCATGCCAGACCCACAGGGCATCTCTCTGATCTCAGAGACACCAATCCCAACCCTCTTTCTCAAAGATCTGAATTTCAACTCCAGGGATGTCCTCCTCTAAACCTCTAAATTTTAGTCATTTTGAACTCTTCCTATTATTCTCCCAGACATAGGATTGGGCTGATCCTGCTTCCCTCAGTTGCTACCTTGTGACAACACAGTATTGTTCCCAGTTTGCCATTTTACTTCTACAAACCCTAGTTAATAATTATTTATGTTAAATTATCAATGTATTTGTTGAAATGACTGGGATGGTTTCTGCTTTCTACCTGTATCCTGATTAATAAACATATATTTATTTTCACTTTATTTGATTTTCATATTACTTTTAATTTCTTTATAGTTGAATTAGTTATAAAACACCATCTAAGAAAAATAAAATCTTTTTCTAAATTTAATTCAAATACATCTCATTTTTAAATTTGAGGGCAAGGAAAGAAATAGTTTGATATTTTCCAAACTTCTGCTTCTAATATAACACATAATGCAATCTATTAAAAAAAGAAAGAAAGAAAATGTGAGCAAAAATGGTTAAGTACCCTTGTTTTATTAGTCTGGGTAAAGTAGGCTAGACATCAGACATCCTGTAATATCCTAAACATTAGAAATCAAGATTGTATTAAATTAAACTCCCAAAGTATTCATGAGATTTGATTTGAGGAATAAGACATGATGAGAAGGAAAAAAACACACAATTGAGATATAGTCTGATTGTCTCAACTTTCCTGGTGATACCCCTGAATTTACTTGTATTTGAAGGATTATTGTAAAGGCTTTGACATTCATTGTCTCTGCTAGCAATTTAGGCTATTAGGAAATATAAAGGAAGATGTATAACATTTTCTTTTTGGCTCAATTACTCTATAGTGCTTTGCAAACAGTCCAAGTGTGGGATTGTTTGGTATGGCAAATTTACATATATATATATATATATATATATATATATATATATATATATATATATATACACACACACACATATATATGTATATATATAATTGAGATATATAGATACATATATAGATATCTATATATGTATCTATATATCTATATATATCTCTATCTATCTATCTATATCTATTCTTTCTGGAGATCATAACCCCCTCTTGTTTTTTGTTTTTCTCAAAATCTTCTGACTAAACTTGGATAAGACACATTATGATACGTCAGGTATCACTAGATGATTTCATTTTCATTAAAGGGCTTGCATTGAAGCCTCTACCCTCAAAGCTAGGCATGACTGCTTCTGCTTCTGTCTTAACAAGAGATAAACTGGCTGAACATTGCAGACTCACTTTGGGGGATCACCAGGGCTATTTGAAAAGACTTCTATGTAAGTATAAACTTAAATTGGAAACTGCTTTTGCTTAGCTGCAAAACCTGAGCTAAAACTTAGTGCTGAATATTTTACTGTTCTGATACATCACCTCAGCAGAGAAGAGATCATAAACATTTCCATATTACATCTCCTAATCCTTTTATTTCATCACCTCCCATTTGTAGACTGGCAATGTTCTTGTGGCTATGAGAAAGGTATGTACTTGTTGAAAACCCTTTGTATAAAAAAAGAAAATCTATAGTAACACCAGTATTGCTTCTGCTGGCATGTAGAACTCCTATAACAAGGCAAACCACAGATATACGGAATATCTTCGTGAGTGTGCTTCTGCTTTTCGCATAATCTTACTTGTTCATTTTCGTATTCTTAATATGGGTACATGGAGGGAAAAAAGCAAAGCCTAAATTTATTTTTCTGTCAATTTGGAATGACAGAAAGATATAGTCACATCATTCCAGTCAAGGATCTGTTTCCAGTCAAGGATCTGTATTGCAAAATAATTAAAAACCATAAGTTAGCCCGAAGTTGGAAAAATGTACCAGTTCTTCCCTTCCATGAATGCATCCTTCATTTCATGTAGGATAAACTGTGTAATGTACTCAGAGAGAAATGAATAAAAAGTAGGTTATATAGAAAGCCTATTATCCTTAGGGAAAAAATATATTTGCAGCCCTCACAAGAAAGTTAGTTATATCCATTTCTTTCTCTTGACTGCGAGTACTCTTCAAAATAGCCGTCAGACCTTTTTAATCCCTCTGCAAGTGATTTCAGCAGAGTTGATTAAAATGAGATAGTGACTAAGAACTGAAATAGAATTATCGAGATTGTTAATGTGTACCAAAATATGAATTCTACTTGCCAATCCTGTAAAATAGCAAGGGAATAACCATGCTTTTTACCCTTATAAGCAAGTATGAATTCCTCCAAGATTGTCAGCTCCAAATTTATCGACACTTAAGAGTAGCTAGTTCTATATATCATCATGGTACTAAAATAATTGGTAAATTTTCTAATTAGAAATGTCAAACCAATTTCTTGCCGTTTTTAACTGAACAGAACAAAATTGTAGGTTAGCTAAAGTTTAATATCTCCACTTACATACTCAGTGTGTTGGTAATGATGGAAGGTTAAATTTTGCTTATTTTGATCCAGTGTAAAACATATCCATTTGTCCATATACTATTGGATCTTATATAAATTCTCATTATATTGTAGTTAATAAAATATTAAGAATGACTGACTTCATTTAGTACTTTCAAGTTTCATAGGTAAATATTTAGGATGAACAGAAGCAATTCATGCACACAAGTAGATCTTGAGACATGTTCTCACGTAATTACAACTCTTCCCCTAGAAAACATTGCTAAAATCCTTAGCTAGAATTTGTCAGACTATTATTGTTTAAAACTCTCCATTCTAGTGTAATTTTGATTTTTTGAGTTATTGTACCATGTTCTACATGTATGTGTTACAGTTCAACACGTCTCTTGGTAGTTCCTGAAGTTTCTGCCTTTAAAACCTTGCTATATTCACTATAGAATGAATAAACTGTATATTTTTTCATTTGTTTAAATCCCAGCCATTGACCACATTCATATAAAATGGACAATTCAAAAGGTGAAACACTCCTTGAGTATTTAAATACCCACAACTTTCTTTGCACAACCATTGTGCTTGTAAATTTTCTTCAAAACACCTTTCAAAACAGCCATTTAATATAATTCTTTTGAAATTATATTATAAATATACCACATTGGTCCAAGTTCTGACAAAAGACTCTTACCATTACTTAAAGTCTTTTTCTCTAGTTCTTCCTTCTATTTTCTTGGGACCACTGGTACTAAACTTGGGAACAGAAGATCTTTGCTTGCTTGCTTGTTAGTGTTTTGTGTTATATCTCATTATCACCAAATATAGGGACCATAAAACACAGTATATTATAAGGTGACAATCATTAGTAAGAATCCCTTCTCTATATTATTTAGGTATATCAAAATCTGAGGACTTTTATATTGATGATGTTTAAAGTCATTTCTACACTAGTAAAGACAGAAGAAAAAAAAAATTCCTTGTATTGTGTTTGTAGACTGTAGACAAAATACTTCTGCATCCGTTTTTTAATACCTTGATCTGTTTTTCTTTTTTCATCAGAGATTCTGAGAGTCGATTAATATACCTATTTTAATAAATAATTTTAATTTTAAGACAGTTTTTGATAGATTTTTGGAGTGACTTAAACCTGAAGCCTGGACTATTGCTTCAGTACATAGAATTATATGTAATTGTATCGTAAATTCTTTCTCAAAAATGTCCTATACTTGCTACTGTGAATAGAAAACACTGGTAGTTTTATTTATATTCATATTGTGACATATTTTATTCAACAAAATTAATTTGGTATTGCTAGTCATTTTTAAGATCTTAGAAATTTAACACTTCTTTTTTCATATTTACTTTTTATTGAACAAAGTTATAATCAACCAGTAAGAGTAATCTCTGTAGATCCTAAAACTAGAAAATGATCTCAGCTATTTTTTTTTTTTATAAAGATTTGTTTTCGTTGTTGGTAGAATTGTGTATGTCCCAAAGTATATAATCCTAAATTAATTGCAATCAGATTCAGTTAAAAGGCAGTAAGTGCTCACCAGATTATTTTCCTGTTTTCTCATTTAATCCTTATTATTTCATCGAAATGTGGGTATTTTTATGCTCATTTGAAAATGAGAAAATGGAAGTTCAAGGAGATTGGAGAGAGTTAGAGTGCTAGCCTTCATACATTATAATACCTGTCTTAATTGGAAAGCTATATCTACTAGCATTAAAACCAACAAACGGTTCCCTATAAGAGCCTTTTGCAATGCCTCACTGATTAATCAAAAACATTACATTATAAGACACCTCAATCCATACTGACGGAGTCTGTCAGTCTGAGGATGCTTTACTTTGAGCTTTCATAAAAGGGATAATTTGCGATTCAAAATTGGATTCACCTTTTCTAATTAGGTGAAATTACAGTTGCCATATTATAATTAAAGGTTATGTGACAGACAGGGGTCTTTATTTGGATCATATCAGATATTCTTCTGTTTTTTTGAAAACTGTAGCTTTTAATGAACATGAAATTTTAAACCTTTTGACAATATCTATTTTTATTTAGGAGTAGAGCTGTTTTCTCTTTCTGAACTTGAAATGCAGCTATGATTGTCTATATTACAGTACTCATATTCAAATGCATTTCTCTCTCTACCAAACTGCCTAAAGGTATTGATGTCAGAATATTTCCCGACTAATGAGCACATGATGTCTCCCAGAGATGCTATGAAAAACATCACTGTGCCTCAAACTGAATTATAGTAATACCGCTTAATAATGCTTTTTAAAATGTCTCAAATTATACATCATAGGAATATTGAAAGATGGAGGTATTATACAGGAATTGCATTGCCAAAGAAAGAGCTTTTAGTTTTTGCCCATAGAAAAGTTTAAAATGTAGGAAAAAAATATCTGCCAAAATATAAGAGCTTAGATCTTGATGTCTCCCCCCGCCCCTCATAAACTTGAATAACCTAGGAGCACTTTAGAGTAGTTGCACAGATCTGAAATCACAGTGCCTGGGGATCAATACGGAGAGATTTCCCCGCACCCCCTGTAAAATGGGGGAAATACCTAGGATTGTTGCAAAAATTAAGAGTTTCTAAAGGGAGTGGGCAGTGATTGAAAAAAGAAGAGAAGAGTTAATACATATAAAATGCCTAGAATATTGTTTAGCAAATAATTTTCTCTGCAGAAATGTTAATTAACTCTTTTGGATTGAGAATATGTAACAGAAGTTTTGCTTACAGTCCTTTTTTGAAGTTATTTAAGATAATCTTTTAATTTAAAATTCCATATCTATCAAGTTTTTTTCACTTTATTTTATTTTTAAAAGATTTTTGTTAAAATATAACTAGCATACACTATTATATTAGTTTCAGGGGTACACCATAGTTATTCAACATTTATATACCTGAAGAAGTGATCACCATAAGTCCAGCAACCGTCAGACACCATATCGTGCTATCACAATATTATTGACTATATTCCCTATGCTTATAATATTTCTCTGTGACTTATTTGTTTTATACCTGGAAATTTGGAAGTCTTATTCCCCCTTAAACTCCCCCTTTCTTTTAAATTGTCAATTAGAGTTGACACTCAATATTATTTTATATTAATATCAGGTATACAGCATAGTGGGTAAACATTTGTATAATTTAAGACGTGATCCCCTGACTTGTCTTGTACCCACCTGGCACTATACATACTTATTACCATATTATTGGCTATATTTCCCGTGCTTTACCATACATCCCCATGACTATTTTGTAACTACCTGTTTGTACTTCTTGACCTGTTCACCTTTTTCACCATGGCTCCAATCTATCATCCCAACAAATCTAGTACTAATATGACAACATAAATTCTTATTACAATATTATAGACTATATTCCTTATGCTATACCCTACATACCCAGGATTACTGTGTAACAACCAATTTGTACGTCTTAATCCCTTCCCCTTTTTCACTCACCTCCAAACCCCCTCCCATCTGACAACTATCAATATGTTCTCTGTATCTGAGTTTCTGTTTTGTTTGTTTATTTTATACCTTAGATTCCTCATATAAGTGACATCATATAGCACTTGTCTTTCTCTGTCTTACAGTCCACTAAGCACAATACCCTCCAGGTCCATCCATGCCATCACACATGGCAAGAACCCATTCCCTTCCTTGGCTGAACAATATTCCATTGTGTATATGTACCACCTCCTCTTTATCCATTCGTCCATGGATGGACACCCAGGCTGCCTCTACATCTTGGCCATTGTAAACAATGCTGCAATGAATATATAGATGTACATGTCCCCATGAAGTAGCACTTGGGTTTTTTCACATAAATAACCTGAAGTAAGATTACTGGGTCCTTATTTGTCTCTTCTTATAGCCTTTGTTTTAAAGTTTATTTTGTCTGCTATAAGTATTGCTATCCCAGTGTTTTAGTTTTTTTCATTTCCATTTTCATGCAATATCTCCTTTCATCCCTTTACTTTTTGTTTGTGTGTGACTTTCAATCTGAAGTGAGTCTCTTGTAAGCAGCATTATGTAAGCGTTTTGTTTTCCTATCCATTCAGCTCTCCTATGTCTTTTGAGTGGATCATTTAATCCATTTACATTGAAAGTAATTGTTGTTAGATTTGTAGCTATTGCCATTTTATTCGTATTTTTTATCTTTTTTTTTTTTTTTTTTTTCATCTTAAAGAATTCCCCCCTTGTAATACTGGTTTGGTGGTGATGAACTCCTTTAGCTTTTTCTTGACTGGGAAACTCTTTATCTGTCCTTCGATTCTAAGTGATAGCCTTGCTGGGTAGAGTCATCTTGGTTGTAGGTCCTTGGTTTTCATCATGTAAAATATTTTCTGCTTGTCCCATCAGGCCTATAAAGTTTCTGTGGAGAAATCAGCTGACAATCTTTTGGGAGCTCCCTTATAACTAGTTGCCTTTCTCATGATGCTTTTAAGATTTTCTTTTTGTCTTTAACCTTTACCATTCTAATTATAATGTATTTTGGTGTGGGCCTGTTTGGCTTCACCTTGTTTGGGATGCTCTGCACTTCCTGGACTTGTACTCATATGTTTATTTCCTTAGCCACATTAGGAAAGTTTTCAGTGATTATTTCTTCAAATAGTTTTTCAATCCCTTGCTTCTTCTCTTCTCCTTCTGGTATCCCATTTATGAGAATGTTGTTATGCTTGATGTTGTCCCAGAGGTTTCTTAAATCATCCTCATTTTTTTTTATTATTCTTTTTTCCTTTTGCAGTATCGATTCGCTATTTCCTGTTACCTTGCATTCCAAATCACTGATGTAATCCTCTGCTTCATCCAGTCTGCTGGTGATTCCTTCTAGTGCATTCTTCATTTCAGTTACTATAATCTTCATTTCTGACTGATACTTTTTTATGGTTTATATGTCCTTTTTTTATGATTGCTATCTCTTTGTTGAAGTTCTCACTAAGTTTTCTGAGCATCCTTATAACCATTGTTTTGAACTCTGTATCTGGTAGGCTGTTTGCCTCCATTTTGTTTAGTGTCCTTCCTGAAGTTTTCTCTGCTCTTTCATTTGGGATGCATTTCTTTGTTTCCTCATTTTGCCTGCCTCTCTGTGTTTGTTTCTATGTATTAGGTAGATCTTCTATGTATCCCAGTCTTGGTCTGGTGGCCTTATGTAATAGGTCCCCTGTGGGGCCCTGGAACTGTCTCCCTGGTCACCTGATCTGGGTGCTCCAGAAGTGTCCCTTGTGTGGGTTGTGTGTGCTTCCTGTTATAGTTAAGCCTTGATTGCAATTGGCATATCAGTGGGTGGGACTGACTCTGAGGCTGATTAGCTATGAGGTTTTACCACATCTATAGCTTATAAGGTGCTTTGCAGGGGGTTCATCCCACTGAGTGGGATTTTCCCTAGTGGGCTCTGTGCCTGTTGAGACCTCCCTTTGGGTGTGTCAATTGTGCCACTAATTGGGGGGTGCTCTGCAATGGTCTGAAGCCAACCTCCAAGAATGTTTGTTCTGGGGCTACTTGGGAGTGGCTCTGGTGCAGGCTCAGTCACAAACTGCCTGTTACCAGCCAGGGACTACCTGGTAGGATCTACAAAGTGATACACAGTTGTTTGCGACCTGTGCTAACCCTGGAGGCATGTGGGAAAGGCCATACTGTGAACCAAGGATGTACCAGTACCAGGCCTGGAATAGCTCCACAAAATGCCAGGACACCCCAAGGCTTGCTGTCACCTGGCAGCAACCTTAATCAGCCACTGATAAAGCCTCATGCAGTATGTGAGTTGTATGAGTCAGGGTCTCAGAGAGTCACTAGTGTGGGAAGAGTTGTGGTCAATATGTTAATGTAGACTATGGTTTGTTACCAATACTGACTACTCAGCAAAAATTGCAGAGTACACCAAGGCCAGTCACCATCTACCTGGGGACCACAGACTGATAGTTTTCCAAGCAACAGAGCATTGTGGTTGGGGCTGGCTGCTTGCAGAGAAAGTGCCTGTGGCATTGGGGGAGTTGGGTGGGGTAAAGTCTCAGGTAGTCAGCAGGGTGGAGCAGGTGGAACTCACCAGGCCAATCAGATTCATATTTGGCCTGTGGGGGAAGGGCTTACAACAGGAAATATGGCACCTGCCTGCTGGCTGCAGGGAAGAAGGACCCCACACAGGGAAAATGGTGACTGGGTTCCAGTCTTTGCCTCAGAGCCACACACATCAGTCTGCCCCCGTATGACTCCAACACCACCGATTCACCATCCCTCTGCTAGAGTCCATAGTAAGTGAGTGCGAGCAAGTGAGTCGTGTGGGGGTCACTTAAGAGGACGTCTGGGTTTCCCACAGCCTTCTGTCCTACCTAGATAGTCAGAATCCTCCATTTTTCACCACCAGATGTGGTGGTTCCTCTTGCCAGTACCAGTACTTTGAGCTGTGGAGGTGGGTGTGGGGCTGGGGTCTCTTGCTCCTCCAATGGGAACACCCAAGGCCGAGATATCCCTCCCAGTTCTCAACCACCACATGGAAGTTTGAGGCTGGTGCGTTTCCCGACTCAGCTCCTCCTACCAGTCTCAACATGGCTTCTTCTTTATATCCTTAGTTATAAAACTTATGTTCTGCCAGACTTTAGTTGATTCTCCAGGTTGATTGTTTGATAATTTAGTTGTAACTTTAATGTGTTCACAAAGGCAGCATGCAGTGTTTATCTACTCCACAAAGCTGGATCTCGCTTTGGCAAGGTTTTTTTTTACACTTTTTGGTACCATGTGATTTATGAATAATTAAATTAACATCAATGAAAACAGAATATATACAAATTTAAGATTTATTAGTATTTAAATGTGCTTTTTTTCTTCTGTTCATTCAACAGAGATTTATTGAGTATATACCATATGTGAGACACTGTACATTTAAAATATTAATTTTAGGACTTAGCTGAAATACCAGAAATGGTTACAAATGACATTGCAGTTCCCCTTTGTTTCATATTTTATGTTCTGTATTTTTATTATAATATTTTAATGTGTTTTATCCTGCTGTAAATGTTAAATAATTAATTACTTAAGCTTTTGTCTTAGTATTATCTATAGACTTTTTTTAAATATTAGGATATTATAACAACCATTTTTATTCAATCAAAACATTTCAGTTTTGTATTATACCCCAAAAAGTTTTTTATAAAAATGAACAGCTACTTTCTTTAATGATTTTGCCACCAAGGAAACTGAAGCTCTCAATAATGATATCATGCAAACAACAGGATTGAATTGTTATGTTGATAGAATTTTGAAGTAATTAGACTATAAAGATGCTTTGTCTTTTCTAGTCCAGAGATTCATGTAACATTGCTAAACAAATTATTCTGAAAATATTAACTTGTTTACTTTAATCAGTTATTGTCATCTGACTCTATTATCACTGTCTTGCAACCTTCCATCATACACATGTTACAGAATTGCCTAGATTGATTCTTAGCAATTCAATGATTGTCTCCTGGTCTAAATTTCATTTGATGTTGCTTTCTGGCATCTTTGTGACTTTGTAGATGTGTTTCCAAACATGGAGCAACAACAGGTAAGATAAATTATCTTACTTAGCTAAGACAAGTTGGACACATCAGAATGTATGCTTTGGGCGAGTTACCCTTTTTTTTCTTTCTATTTTGAAAAGGTTTTCTATTCATCTATGGAATCTTAGGACATTTGTGTCATCTTGATTTTCACAAAATGTATTTAAAGTTGAGTCTGTGTCTATATGTAGAGGACCACTTCAACAAATTCTTTGGTCTGAGTTGCTGAGTGATGTTGGGGCTGGGGAAACAGACCTGGCTGGGAATCTGTCACTTAGAGATCTATACTGTGTCACTCTTTCTATCACTGTGGATGGTAAGTGTAAATGAGTGTCAGAAAATAGATTGCTTGGGCCATGTTTTCCTTAGGATATTGAAGTTGCCTGGAGAACATTTTAGTTTGTTATTGGAACAGAGCTATTAATGCAGACATTGCAAATAAAAGGTTATAGTATCCAAAGCACAGGGAGGAACTACCGAGTGAGGCCAAAGATAAAACTGTGCACTGACTCTTCCCCATTTTAAAACAGAGTCTGGACACAAAATATAGATATAACAGCAACTAACTGGGAGAGTGAATGCTAACCAAACACTCTTGCCTGAAATTCCTAGGTAACCTTAGGCAAAGGCTCTTTGTTTTCATGATATGAGTAATTTACTTAGTACTATGTCATGATAGATAAATATATAGAGATATGTATATATACACCTAGAGAAGGTGATAAAATTAAATTTTATGTATAAAAAGTATCTTTTTAAAAAATAGAACATATACAGATATTGCTTTCAGAAAAACGTGTCCATCTACAAATCAGTATCTACTGCTTGCGACGATTGATTCAAAAAGGACTAATGCTTTAGAAATCTCACTTGACTCAAAATAATGTAAACCTATTTATTTTACTAAATTTATAAATTTAGCTTTATTAATTACATAATTAATATATGCAAATAAAGTGATTTACATTTTATAGGTTATGTTAGAAATTGCCACAACTTAAACCCAACCCTTACTACAAGTAGTCACTATATGAGGTCAATCTCTTCATATATTCAACCTCTTAAAAGATATATTTCTGAATCTCAAATATAATTTTATGTACAACTTTGAATTTTTATTTCTTTGTCAGGCTTATTCATGGTTTTTGAAATTTCTTCTTCCATTTTAAAATTATCTGCTCTCTAAGGTAAATTAATCACTTACCTACCCAACCCTTTTCAGAAAGAACTATTTCAAACATCATAAACCTTTTTATAAATTCTGTGATATATATTCTCTAATTGATGGAGTATATACTAATGAAGCTTGCTAATTTCATTAACTCGAACCAACAAGAATAACTTATATTGTAAGAAGAATTGACTAAAGCTTAGAATAAACATGATTTTATAAAACAAGGAAAACACAAAGAAGTAAGGTTGTTCCTAAAGAAAAAGAAAAGTAAATGAGCACCGAAGACTAGGGATAACTAATTTACTTAGATGGTTGCCAACAAATCAGTAAATATTTGCTGAAAATTTACATTGGGCAAAGAAATATTTGCTGGAGATCAAGAGCTGAGAAATTCACCAACACTGGCCACAAAGAACTTACCATTCAGTGCAAGGGGTTAATAATGCAAGCTAAAAATTGATTATGACTAAATAATGTCTTGTTAGACTTGTTTAAGAAGTAAATGAAAAAGAATGCTGGCTAACGAAGTAATATCCACATATGCAGGGCACTTAATTAAAAAAAAAAAAGCAGGGAATTTCAAAGAGAGAAAAAGACCATCAGAGCTGTAAAATGTGAAAGAAAATAATGGAGTACTTTCCAGGGATTCATGTATTCAGATTTTCTCCTCTTTATGTCCCTCCTTCCTTTTCTTCATTCACCAAAGCTGTCTTACCCAATATGCAGTAACTAAGGTAATTTTCCTTCTCTCACTGTTTCAGGTCAGGTAGTCATTCTCTTACTTTCTTGAAGGCATCTTAATTCTTCTAGTCCCCTCCAAGTCTTCTCCATTCTGTTACCACCATGATCTTTCTAAAACAGAAATCCAATCAGTCTTTCTGTTGCTTAAAGACATCCAATGGACTAGTGTCTTCTAAAATGCAAATTGCTTAAATGATAGGCACTCAAGATCTGAACCTCATTTGTTTATTTACTCAAATCGTTCAATTTTTACTGAGGTTCTACGAAGCAACACTAGGCTGAATATAGTTCTTCACATATAAAATGCCGCTTATTCCACTATTGACCTTGCACATGGCCCATTAACCAGAAACATTGCTTCCTTTACTTTACCTAGCTGTGCCATGCTTATCATTAAAGGCTTATATTAGAGCTCCCCTACTGCATAAAAATGTCCATGATATCACCCTGACATATTTAGGAGGCTTGGAGCATA
Organism: Rhinolophus sinicus; assembly: GCF_057876585.1. Classification (NCBI taxonomy): domain Eukaryota; kingdom Metazoa; phylum Chordata; class Mammalia; order Chiroptera; family Rhinolophidae; genus Rhinolophus; species Rhinolophus sinicus. The sequence goes on from NC_142514.1 coordinate 53,451,016, forward strand.
TATATACTTGATATGTCTTGTGACTCCTGTACATTCTTTTGCTTTATATAAGCGCATGTTTTTATACAACTTTATTAAAACATAGTGTATGTACAATAAACAGTACATGTTTAATGAGTAACAGTTGGTGAGTCTTGACATATGTATACACCTACGAAACCATCATCACAGTCAAGATAATGAGCATATCTGTCACCCTCTAAAGTTTTCTCATGACCTGGTATAACCCAGCTTTCTCTCTGCCTCTCCTACCTCATCTCCAGACAACCACTGATCTGTTTTTCTCACAATACATGAATTTGTATTTTTAACATTTTTTGTATGAATGAAATCATAGAATATGGGTCGTTTGGGGAGGCAGGGAGCTGACTTTCTTGAATCACCACAATTATTTTGAGTTTCATTCATATTCCTTCATGTAGCAGTGGTATATCCATTTAATTTCTAAGTAGAATTTATATTGTATAAATATACCACAAAGTTGTTCATACATCACCTGTTGATGGAAGTTGGTTTGCAAATAAAATGGTAATCAATATTTGTACATACGTTTTGTGTGAACATATGCTGTCATTCCCCTTAAAAAAAACTGTGGAATATCTGGGTGATATTATGGGTATATACTTAACTTTTTAGGAAAATGCCAATGTGTTTTTCTAAATAGTTGCACTATTTTCCATTCTCAACAGGAGAGTATGAGAGTTCCAATTTCTACATTCTTGCAAATACTTGGATGAGCAGTCTTTTTAATTTTAGCCATTCTAATGGTAGTGGTCATGGTAGTTGGTAGTGGTATCTGATTGTGGTTTGATTTGTATTTTTCTAATGACAAATGATGTCATTTTTATATGTGCTCATTTGCATCTTTACATGTGCTCATTTGCTATTCATATACCTTCTTGGGGGAAGTGTGCAAATTGTTTGCCCATTGGTGAAGGAAGTTATCGTCTTTCTAGTAGTATTGCAATGTCTTATATATTTTAGATACAAGGCCTTTGTAGGATTTTTTTTTTTTTGTAAACATGTTCTCCAAGTCTGTGGCTTGTCTTTCATTTTCTTAACAACAACATTTGAAGAAAAAAACATTAAATTTTGATGAAGTCCAGTATACCCATTTTTTCTTTTGTAGTTTTTGGGTTTTTTTTACTACAAAGGGGAACTTTCTGAATACTCTAGGCTATTTTGAATGAGTTGCAAGGTCTTTCCACTCTGATTGGTGAGAACAAACTATTCCCAACCCCTCTATGAACTACAATGACTATTTGACCTGCCCTTTTCTGTCCTTTCCTCAGCTTTAGGTAGTTTCCTTATGCGTGTGTGCTGACCAGTACTCAGATGAAGACAGGAAGAAACCCTCTGATAAGCTCTGTCTCCTCAACATAGGGAAATCACAGGGTCCTGTTTGGATTCTTCCTCCATGCTCTGTGACCTACTACTTTCTCCAGGTAGTAGACTGGCACAATTGTAGTGCTTACCCTGTCTGTTTCCCTTCTCTAGGGGTCACTCGGCTGAACTTCCAATTGTGCAATGATTGAAAATCGTTTTATATATTTTGTCCAGTTTTTTTTCTCTTTAAATTCTTTGAGGCAAGAGAATAAATGTAATCTGTTGCATCATCGTGACCAGGAGTAAAACTCTGTATTGTCTTTTTATAAGTCTATGCCCCTCAGTGAAATTTGAACTCCCTGAAGTAATAGGATCTAATCCATATTTAGTATTTAACAAATCTTTGTTAAATAAAATTAATGAATTTTTTTCTGAATCTATGTAATTCGTTTTAAAAATGAGAAGGTCTGCTTTTACTTTTTTCTTCTATTTCAATCCCAGTCAGTTTATTGGTGATCTCGAAGATAAGTAGAGAAGCAAGGAGTAAAAAACTAGAATACAAGTACTTTACTCTTTATCAGGAATTTCTTCATTTTCTCTTATTCATTTTGTTTTTAATTTGCTCAGCCCAGATGTGGAAATAAAACCAGGCAAACATGGTATTTATCTTCAAGGAGTTTGAGTGAGTGAATGTACAAATAAACAACAGCCAGACTATATATCAAAATAGAACTCTGACTCACAACCTGCAGCAACTAGATCAGGAAGCTGAACTACAACCTCTGTAGCCCTTGGCCCAAAACAGTCAGGAACTGATCAACGACTAGTATCTTCCCCAATTTTTGTTCCTGCTTCCAATTGAGGATCAACCAGAGAAAGCCAAATATACTTCCCTAAGCAATCACATATGATATCCCATTTCTAGTTAGTTTGCGTCCAGCTTTCCCAGGCCAACACCTCCAATCAAGGCACCTGATTCCCCCCCCCCCCTTTTTTTTTCACTATAACAGTTTTCACTCCTCTGCCTTCTTTTGAGTCTCTGCCAAATGAAAATGATGTTGGCTGACTCCCTTTCTTTAGCAAGCTCTGATAAACTAGCCTCTGCTTGTTCTCATTTGGGTAGTTTTCACTTATTTCCACAGTCTTGTAGTTTAATGGGAAATGTAGTCCTAAACAGATTAGTACATGTGTGATGAACCATGAAAAAAGAGGAACTGTGCCTATAGAAGGGAACCAAATTAGTGTTTTGGTGATGAGAAAAGCCACTGAATTGAAAATTATAGATTTCATTAAAGCAATTTAAAATTTTATGTTTTATTCATTGATATATTTAGATAAGAAAAATGTCCCCCCTCCATTAATTTTCATGGGCATTTATTTCTATTATTTATTTATTTGGGAAAGAATTTCTGGCATCCTTATGTGCTATGAAAATTATGACACTGCTTTCAAATCGTGGACCTTGCCATAGAGAGCAGAAGGAAAAAACGAAACAAAAAACAACTGTGTATATTTTATTTATTATTTGTTATTGCTTTATTTTACTCCATTTCCAGATTACATCCTGGAAGAAAAGAAAAAAGAAAAAATCTATTGCATACCAATCTAGTGTCAGACACAGTGCTAGACATTATCATAATAACTGAAATCTCATTTAATTTTTAGAATTCTTAATTCTCTGGAACTATTGGTATCCTTATTTTACAAGTAAGAAATCTGAAAAACAAAGAATTAAAATAACTAGTCCAATGTCACAAAGGTAGCAAAGTATTGAACCCCAGTATAAACATGGGTCTAATTGTAGATCAAAGTTTCTCAACCTATTTGGTGCTATTGACAGTTTGGGCCACATAATTCCCTGTTGTGCTGTCCTGTGCATTGCTGGATGTTTAGCCGTATTCCTGACCTCTACCCACTAGATGCCAGTTGTACTCTCCTGTCATGACAATTAAAATGTTTCCAGACAATGCAAACAGTCTCCTGAGGGGTGCATAAATTGTGCCTGATAAGAACCAACCACAGCTATAGATTAGCTATTCTACCTGGTATTAGCGTTCCATTAGCTCACCTAATCTTTCATAATTGATTATTTCCATAATATGTTTCAGTGAACTTCTTGAAGCAAGGATGTGCACATATACATGCACACACACACACACACACACACACACACACACAAACACAAACATACGTATATACACACACCCCACTCACTGCCCTCCCCCTACCCTGCAAATCCTCATAAATACCCTAATAAAATTAGAATTGATTCATTTCCAGTAAGGAATTCACTTTTCGTTTTGTAATTGTTGTCTTGGGAGTTGATGTATTTAAGAAGGCCCCAGAGGAGATTCTGACGAAAGAGCTGATCCTCATAATCTTTAATTGCTTGGGAAAGAAACTAAATTTATGATCAACTTCCTACTGCTTATTTTTTTGTTGTTATTTGTGGAATTCTTTAAACTAGTCAAACAAACTTGCTCACTGTCACTCACCCATAATTTGCTTCCCCCACCCTCCCTCCTTTCTTTTGTTTTTACTTCTCCTTTCCTACTTCTCTCTTCTTTTACTACTAACCCCTTTCTTCCTCTCCAACGTCTTCTATTTCCCTCCCTCTCTGTGAGAGAGTCCCGTAGGGCACTAAAATACATACATTTCAGGATTCCCTTTGTTTTTCTCTCTCCCTCTCCCTTTCTCTCTCTCTCCCTCCTTCTCTTTTGCCTCTGTAGCTCCCTGCCAGTGCAGCTGTCCCATACAGCCCTTGATGCTGCTCTGTTATCTTTGGCACCAGCTCACAGGCTTCACTGGACTGAAATTGGAACTCTTCCATTCCCATCTCCTTTCTTTTGTCTTGCAATACGGTTATCCTGGAGGCTACTCAGCTGCCTCCCAATATTAGAGTAGGTGACAAGAAAAGGGAATACTCTCTGAAGCCAGAGTTAAGCAGCTGAATATCTTACAATAGTGAACACCTTTATTGTTGCTAATACCTTTTTCCAAACACACGCATTGGGTATTTTTAAATGAATTTCAGCATCTCTCATTTTCCCTCAGCAAACTGGTATCTGGCAGTGGTTTCCAAGAAAATACTTATCTTTGAAAATCAGATTGAGCTGAAATTATCCTGATTTCACTGTAAAACCACAGACTTATAGCAACATATTTTCCAAATTCTGCGGGGTACGTCAAATGTTTTTCAACTGCACAGTAAAATTAAGTTGAATAAAGGGATATGAAAAACCCGAAGTAAAGAATTTATTGTGACTGATTCAACATTGCTTTAAGCCTACCCCTTGCTCTTAAAAACTCACTTCCTATTTAGAGCTGAATAAAAAGTACACATAACTCTGAACCTTGGACAAACTCTTTGATAAGAAAGAATTGAGTATGATCTTAGAGTTGATGGTACGGCGTCAAAGAGAGCGGATTTATTTTGGCCTGTAACATCTTAACACGGGCTCAGAACTGATGTGGAGGAATAGACATGTTAAAAAATATGTACTGCTCCAGTTCCAATCCACATTATAGTAAGAAGTTCCTGTGGAGAAAAATCTAATTTAAGCACACCATGATTTTCCTGCATAAACATGAGGAGTTAGGAACCTGAAGCTTCTCTTTACAATATTTCTTGTACAAAAGATCGTTATCTGTTTCATTCTTGTTTGCTGTTACTCTGTGCGGAAAATCGTGTGCTACACTTAGTCCCATTTGCTTATCCCACTACGCAGCCACCTGCAGACTGATTATTTCCTTTTAAAGCAGGAGTAAACTCTCCACTTCCCTCCCTCCTCTAGGCAGCCTCAGCAAAAAAGCAGCTCATACAATAATGTTTTGTGAGAATAGATCCCATTAACAACAACGGCAACTTAGATTTATATAGTGCCTTATCTAACATACAGCAAAGCAACTCCAGGCATTTTCTAAAATGGAAAGCATTTCTTTTTAGGCTTCCAAAAAAAAAATCCTTATTTGACAACAAAGATGAACTTGAAAATGTGAACCAATAAGGTGGAAAAAAATGTGTTCTTCTTACTCTAAATTACTGTGAGGCAGACTTCAAATCAAATTGCTCATTTCATTGTTTTGTAAATAGATAATACTGTAATTCAGGGCCCTGATGAGAAAGACAACTTTATTTGAAAGAGATTCTGTGCAAATTTTTAAAGTACCGCTTGCCTTGATTCAGGTGCTTTGGTCAGTGTAACATTTCTTTTAGCAAGATTGAAGAAGTTTGATTTATTACTATGATGTGTTACAATACTTTATTTCTAGGTCAAATTTAAGGTGGAATGTTGATTTTAATTTTCCTGTTCAACTAAGAATTTAGCCAAGTGGTGATTAGTCTTTATAGAATTATTTTTTTCTTTTTTTTTTAATTGAAGTTTTTTGGGGTGACAATTGTTAGTAAAGTTACATAGATTTCAGGTGTACAATTTTGTATTACATCATCTATAAATCCCATTGTGTGTTCACCACCCAGAGTCAGTTCTCCTTCCATCACCATATATTTGATCCTCTTTACCCTGATCTACCACCCCCCTCCCACCTTACCCTCTGGTAACCACTAAACTGTTGTCTGTGACTATGAGTTTTTGTTTCTCATTTGTTTGTCTTGTTCTTTTGTTGTTTTTGGTTATGTACCACATATCGGTGAAATCATATGGTTCTCTGCTTTTTCTGTCTGGCTTATTTTGCTTAGCATTATATTCTCAAGATTCATCCATGTTGTCACAAATGGACCTATTTCATCTTTTCTTACTGCTGAATAGTATTCCATTGTCTAGCTGATGTGATTGTGGGTAACAAAATCAATCCATGAATGTTGAAGCCATTTAGTTGCAAAGTAAGTAATTTGCATTAGCACATGCCTTAACTGATAGTGATTAAAAATTGTAAATGCTTCTCCAATACAAATATTACACTATTATATTTTTTGTCTTTGTTCCTAGCTTTGATATAGATTGGATTACACCCTCTACATCCAAAATTAACTTCATTTTTATGATCAGGAAATTTCTATAACAGTTTTGTTTATGGCAAAAAGCAGTGTTTAAAGTCAGACATATGTTTAGTTTGAATATCTGACTTAGCTATTTATGATTCGTCTGACCTTGAAAGTTAACTGATTTTTTAAGTCTTATGTTCTTATTCTCTAAAACATAAGTAATATCATTGCAAAGAGAATAATTGAGATGCTGTTTATGAATAATTTTGTGTGATGTCTGAGACTGATTGAGAGTGAAAGTAAAATGAGGTGTTGTATGCAAAAAAACCTTCTCCCATTTGGTTGGTTGCCTCTTTGTTTTGTTGATGGTTTCTTTTGCTGTGCCCAAGCTATTTAGTCCCATTTATTTATTTTTGCTTTTACTTCCCTTTCCTTGAGATCAAATTCATAAAATCCTCTCCAAGACCAAGGTCCATAAGCTTATACCTGTGTTCTCTTCTATGCAATTTATTGTTCTGGGTCTAATAGTTAGGTCTTTGATCCGTTTTAAGTTAATCTTTGTATATGGTGACAAGATATTTGCAAACAACACCTCCAATACAGAACTGATATCCAAAATATGTAAAAAGCTTATGCAACTCAACAACAACCCAACTAAAACATGGGAAGAGGACCTGAAAACACACTTCTCCCAAGAAGACACAGAAATGGCCAACAGATATATGAAAAAAAGTTTAACTTCGCTAAGATTTAGGGATATGCAAATCAAAACCACAATGAGATACCACCTCATACCTGTTATAATGGCTTTTATCAACAAGACAAGTAATAACAAGTGTTGGAGAGGTTGTGGAGAAAGAGAAACCCTCATACACTGTTGGTGGGAATGTAAATTGGTACGGCCACTATGGAAAACAGTATGGAGGTTCCTCAAAATGTAAAGAATAATGTTATTATATAACCCCGTAATCCCTTTTCTGGGTATATAACCCCAAAATTTGAAAACATTTATTTGTAAAGACATGTGTACCCCTCTGTTAATGGAAACAATATTCATGGTGACCAAGCCATGAATGAAACAATGTAAGAGTCCTTCAATAGATGATTGGATAAAATAGATGTGGTACATATATACAGTGGGATACTACTCAGCCATAAAAAGACGAAATGCTGCCATTTGCAACAACATGGATAGATCTTGAGTATATCACGCTAAGTGAAATAAGTCAGACAGAAAAAGTTGAGAACTATATGGTTTTATTCGTATGTGGATATAAAACAGAAAACAATAAATGAATAAGATGAATAAACAAACAAACACATATAGACACAAACAACAGTGTAGCAGTTACCACAGGAAAAAGGGTGGGAGGTAGAAAAAGGGTAAAAGGGATCAAATATATGGTGATGGAAAAAGAACTGATGCTGGGTGGTGAATTCACAATGCAATGTGCAGATAATGTACTGTAGAATTGTACACTTGGAATTACATAATTTTATTAACAAGTGCCACCCCAATAAATTTAATAGCATCTAAAAATGTAAAATGATAGCCCGATATTAAGCATAAAAAAAGGACAACTATCTTGGGACATTACCTTTATAAAATCAAATACTCAGATTGAGAAAGCTGAGAGGAGTCCAGGGAATATACATTTCAAGTTGAGGAGTAAACGCTGAAGGTCCAATCCAAAACTTATTTTATACAATGAGAAAATGATGTAAAAGAATGAATTCAGGAGGCAGACCTGCTTTAGTTCAGAGATTCAGAGTAAGAAGGGCTGGATGAGAACATGTATGAAAAAAACAGTCATATTTTCAGGAAGCAATCAACACTTGAGAGTAAAGGAAGAAGAGACATTCAATGCCAATAGTCAAATACAGTACAAACGAAGTGGAGAAAAGTAAAATCAAAGAACTCACCTACACAATTCTCAGTCATCAGAAAAACATTCTGATTCCCTGGGATATGGCCCTGGCCATTACCTCTAACAAAGAACTGGGCCAACTGTTATTCAAATATGATTAATCAAAAATTAATCACTAGATCTATATAACAAAACAAATCAGTGATTGTGGAAAAGAAAGACAAATGAGAAAGTAGAAAGTTGTTGCCATCGGCTAAGATGCAAACGTGACCAAATATTTTGCCAAGAATTAAGAAAAACTGAATAAAGTATATATGTTAATTAGTAGAAGCACCAAACACAATTGCCTGTTTCATTGTTACATAAAAGAGGTCTTAAAGATACCTTAGGTAATAGATGAAAATGAAGCAAATGAAGGCAACTATAAGGAAGTAAGAAAAAATACCCTCCCTAAATTGATATTAATCAAAAATAGAATAGAGTTAAATATATATATATATATATAAATACATTTCACTGTAAAATATATGTCATTTCACTATATATAGGTATACATGTATATATGTATATATATGTATATATGTGTATATAGATATGTGTGTGTGTGTATATATATATATATATATATATATATATATATATATATAGTGAAACGACATGAAAAAAGCAAGAAAAATAAAATTGACAGTAATGAAAAAATTAAAAGATTGGACTGTAAAATGATATATGCCTAATTTTTTGCCTCATCCTTCACATTAGTTTAAGACTGGAAATAGCCTAAATATGCGTCCATATGGAACTGATTAAATACATTGTAATAACTATTGAAAGAAATTATTAAGCAGGAAACATTTGGGAAAGTTAGTTATACACATACATAACACTCTCTCAGATATAATGTTAAATGAGAAAGACACTTTAGCATGTGTATATACTACCATCTCTGTAATATTTGTGTATGCATGTACATGTGTATTTGTAAGCATTTTTTTGTGGGCATATATTATCTCAACTACTACAAATAAGAATGATAGCACTGATTAACTCAGAGGAGAGAAAAGTGTGGATGGAAAACAGTGATGGGAGAGAGACAATTTTTACCTTTCTAAAATATTTTGCTATGTGAATGTATCTATTTAAAAATGAACCTAAGGAAAATGTTACAGAAAAGTATTTTATTGCACAAAATTTCAAAAACTTTTAAAGTTATTTGAGTTATGATTAAAATATGTTAAATGTCAATATCATGATAGCAGCATGTTTTCTCTCCTTTTTGTTTTTTTTATTCATATCCAGTACCTTGCCCATTGACCAAATGGAAATTTACCTCAAATAACCACATTTATGGGAGGTCTGTCTGTTTATATTACGGTTTTATAACCAATGCACTATCTTTTTATTGTATAATCCATTTTAAGTCTGCTTCCAATGCCCATCATAATACTTACCACCCTATGAGTTACAAATCACTGCTAAATATAGGCATGTAGACTTGGAAACATGGAATCATTTCATGAACCTGAACAAGGATACATCTCTGTTTCTTTTACCAATTACCTTATAAAATTATGTCCCTTTGCCTTTGTCTACAAGATCATATCCTTCTTTGACTCTTTTCCCTCTTATAGAAAAGCATGCTGAAACCGCTCATATTCTAAAAATAACCCTTTTATCTTGATACTCCCTCTTAAAGTTAAATTTAAAACATTTTAAACAAGATCTACGCTTTCTACTTATACATTTCCCATCCTTTCGCTATGAAGTCAACCCCAATTCTCACTTCAACTCTAACATTGTCAGAAACCGCTCATTCTAAAGGCCATAGTTACTCTGCCCTAACTTTCTTGCACTTTTTAACTTTGTTGATGTCTCTCAAGAGTCTATTGTCTCATTATGGACTCTGGATGGTGAACACACAATACAATATACAGATGATGTATTATAGAATTGCACACCTAACACTTATGTAACTTTGCTAACTATTGTCACCCCAATAAACTTTATTTAAAAAAAAGAGTCTATTATCAGTTCTGCAACCACTCCCATTTACCTTTCTGATGCTGTCTATATACTATCTCAACAGTTTGATTGCTCTTTCTTTTTACCCCTTAAATATTCTTTTTTTTTTAATTAAAGTTTATTGGGGTGATAATTGTTAGTAAAGTTACATAGATTTCAGGTGTACAATTCTGTAATACATCATCTATAAATCCCATTGTGTGTACACCACCCAGAGTCAGTTCTCCTTCCATCACCATATATTTGATCCCCTTTACCCTCATCTCCCACCTCCCACCCCCTTACCCTCTGGTAAACACTAAACTATTGTCTGTGTCTATGAGTTTTTGTTTCTCACTTGCTTGTCTTGTTCTTTTGTTGTTTTTGGTTTATATACCACATATCAGTGAAATCATATGGTTCTCTACTTTTTCTGTCTGACTTATTTTGCTTAGCATTTTAATCTCAAGATCCATCCATGTTGTCACAAAAGGTACTATTTCATCTTTTCTTACCACCAAATAGTATTCCATGGTGTATGTATATCACAACTTCTTTATATTCTTATTCTCAATTTTCTTATTTCCCTCTTCTCTTTCCTAACTCTCTATATCTTCTTAGTGAACTTTCTACCCTAGAGTTGTTACTGCTCTTTCACCCTTATCACCTGTAGATCTATACATTATGTGAACCACTATAGCATTCTATCTAAAATTCCATTATATAAAACTCTTCTTGTCTCCAAACTTGTCCTGTCTACTACCATTCAAATTGGTTAATCAAATTCTCATTTTCTACGTTCTGTGTTTCTTCTCAAAACCCTTCAGCCATTGCCCAAGTTCAGAATCTTTTCATATTTTACCTGAATTCACATATGACAATTAACAATATGAAATTTACTCTATTTAGCATCCAATCAGAATTTAGTAGTCATGTGGAAAAAAGAAAAATGTGACCCATTAACTAGGAGAAAAGTCAGTCATAGACACTAGCTAAAAATAAATATTCGAAGGATATAAGCGGTAGAATTTAGCAGATAAGTAGTTTTAAAAGCTTTCATATGGGTCAAGAAGTCTCAAAGGTAATAAAAAGTACATTGAACTGACTAAAAATAAAATGGAACATTTCAGAATATGTAGGATGCAGCTAAAGCAAGTCTGTGAAGGAAATTTATAGCACTAAATGCTTATATTAGAAAAGATTAATAGTGTCAAGTCAATAGTCTACATTCCTGCATAAGTACTTGAAAAACAAGACCAAAATGTATTCAAAGAATGCAGAAGGAATGAAATAATGAAGAACATAGATCAATAAAATTGAAAGAAGGAAAACAATACCAAAAATTAATGAAACGAAAAGCTGGTTCTTCTAAAAAAATCAATAAAGTTGATAAACCTCTAGAACAATTGACAGAGGTAATAAAAGAGAAGATGAGAACAGTAAAATAAGGAATGAAACAGAGCATATCACAACAGATCTGGTAGCCATTATAATGTTAATAAGAAAATGCAATGAACAATTTTATACTCATCATTTCAACAATTTAGGAGAAATGGGCCAATTCCTTGAAAACTACAAATGACCAAAATTCAGCCAAGATGAAATAGATAAACTTAATATTACTATAACCATTAAATAAATTAAATTTTAATTTAAAGGTTCATAAAAAAGAAATTTTCAGGTTCAGTTAGTTTCACTGGAGAATTTTGCCAAATGTTCAAAGAAAAGTTAACGCCAGGTTTATACAGTCTCTCTCATATGTATATTTTTTAAAGGGAATGGTTCACAACTCATTTGATCAGACATGTATTAATTATCCTAATAATAGAAAAACCAGTCAAATAGAGCAAAAAACCCTGAAAACTGTAAACCGGTTTTCATATGAACTTATATGCAAAAATCTTTAATATAATATTAGCAAATCAAATACAGCAATGTGTAAAAATAAAAGTTCATGGTGACAAAGGCATTCATGGTACATCTAGCAATTTCTGTAAAGGAAAGAAAAAAGAAAATACAGAAAGATAGAAAGAAGATGTTAAAATGTCTTTATTCACAAATGAACTGATTGCATACTTCAGATACCATACAGAATCTATCAAAAAGATACTGGAACTAATATGTAAACTTAGCAAAGCTGCAGGATACATATTTATGTATAAAAGTAAAAAGTAGTTCTATAAACTAGCAACAAACAATTTGAAAATAAATTTAAAACTACAAAACTTATTTTAGCATCAAACACAAAAATTTAGGTATAAATTTAACAGCGGAGATGAATCTATTTTTCAAAACTCACTGTACAATTAAAATGGGGGCATTTATGAATATATGTAATTTAATAAGGCAAATAATAAAAAAAAAAACAGATGGAACAGTTATCCTCTGAATAGTCTTTACATGTATTCATTTTTTAAAAAAATGAGAAGCGATTCTTGTTAGAATACCAAATCACTAGTTTTCCTCTTACCAATAATTAAGTGTTGTGAATATATGCAAGTCCTTTAACTATTCTGGGTAATTCATCGAACAACTATTTGTTGAACAATTATTATGTAATGCACTGTTGAAGATAGAAAGAAGAATCAGACACAAATCTACAACATCAATAGCCCTAGATTCCTGAGACAGAGAGAGAGAGAGAATGAAGAGTCCCAGCAAAGGCAAGTCCTATTACCTCTTGCCTTTCAAGGACAAAGTCACTTCTATTATCCCCTTTCATTCCTCAGTCATCAATATCTCGCAATAGATCATTACCATTAGCATAAAAATGGGCCATAATATCTTCCATTTTATGAAAACATAAATAACAACAACAGTCTCCCTTAGCTCCACAAGACCTCTTTAGGTACAATCTCACAAATCTTTTTTTTCCTTCAAAGAAAAATGTTTTGATTATTCTACATTTATAGTTTCCACTTCAAAATTTTCACTATTTCAAAACACATTCAGTCTAGCTTTTTCTCCCACCACACATGAAACATGGCTGTAATGACCAACAGCAACATTCATGTTGACAAAATGGGCATTTCTCTTTTTCCATTATTGTACCTTTCATTGTCACAATTGACTATCCTTTCCTTGGAATACTCACTTCTTCTTTTAGATAATTGGCTTCTGTGTTACAAACTTTCCTAGTTTTTCCCTTAAGTCTTCATTGCTTTTGCTCCCCTCCCCTCCCCTCCCCTCCCCTCCCCTCCCCTCCCCTCCCCTCCCCTCCCCTCCCCTCCCCTCCCCTTCCCATCTAAACTCTCAAAATTGTGGTACCTCAGGGTTCAGCTCCCACTGGCTTCTTAAGTAGGGGACACTGATGTACTTGCCTAATCTATAGATAAAAATAAGAGTTATTTAGATACATTTCTCCATCTGTCTCCCTCATAAAACTGTGATAATAAAATGAAATAATGATGAAAGTACAGTAGTGGTTTATTGTACCTAAAGTGGTTTTACTTAAATCCATGAGAAAATATTCTTGAAAAAGGAAAACAATAGAAAATTTGCTCCTCCCAAGTTTATAAAATTCTGTGAATTCTTCAGTCCAGGAACATTTTTTTTTTTTCTCTCACTACATTTATGCTTACTTCCAAGAAACTTTCAAGTCACTGAAAATTACCATGTTCTATTTATTGTTTTAGAGTAATTTGATCAAATTTATTATTAGCAGGTGTTCAAGAGGTTTTATTTCAGATCCATTATCACTGATCATAAATTTATTATTCTAAATCTATTTCTACATTAGGCTGTAGGGGTGTGACAATGTTTTCTTAGAATTTTTAGGATTCATACATAAGCTAATTCAGCACTTAACTGAATAGAGCTTTCGTTGTATTGCCATTAGTTTTTTAATATATTTTCTTTCCTGCAAAATTGTAAGTTTTTGATAATAGAGTACACATTCTTACTATTTTTTTTACATGTTTAACCCCTCCCCTCAATATACCTGCCAAAGTCCGTATAACTCAGTACTAACAAAATATTAGGTACTGAAAAAATATTTTCTGTGTTAATGCTTGAGGCTGTTTATTTTTAAAAACAAGCAAACAACAACAACAAAAAAACCCTCTAATTTTGTAAAAATGTCCCAGAAGGGAAAAAAATATGTAGAAAACCATTGTGAGAGCCAAGCTCTGAGTGAAAGGAGAGAGAGTTATCCAGGAGCATGATGAAAAGAGGAGGAAAGAGAATGGCAGTGTTTGCTGTCTCAGGGCCAAGGCCCAGCAGCCAGTATTATTGAAAAGCCTGAATCAGCAGCCTCATGGACCGAAATTAAACATTTTACTAATATATAATTCTCTTCATTGTATCTAATTTTATTTAGGTATTAAATAAACCAGATGTGGGCAAACCTTTTCCCAAATTAGTGAGTAGATTTGGAATAATAACAAAAATGATCATTTGCAATATTCATTAAATTTAACATGAATGAAAACCTGCAGTGAGGTTTATTAAAATTCAAATTTTTAATCTACAGTTATCTAAAAATAAAACAATTAAAAAATAGAAATTTTTGGCGATAGTACCAAAAATGTAGCTATTGATACCTTGTTGGAGAAGAAAGACAAAAAGAAATTTTCAACTTTGCAAATTAACTTGGTTAATCATGTGCATGAGGGAGAAGACTATTCAAATGTTTTCTTACATTTTTTAAAAACGTAATTTAATTTATTTTCTCAAAATGTATTTATTTTTGAATTACAGTTGGCATACAATATTATATTAGTTTCATGTATACAACATAGTCATTAGACATTTATATAACTTACGAAGTAATCACCTTGATAAAACTAGTACCCATCTGGCATAATATAGTATTAAAATATTATTCACTATATTACTTATGCTATAATTTATATCACCATGACTACTTTGTAATTACCAAGTTATACTTCTTAATCTCTACCCCTTTTTCACTTATCCTCCTCAAACCCCCTGCCATTAGGCAAGCCTCGAAAGGTCCTCTGTATCTATGGGTTTGTTTCTGTTTTGTTTATTCATTTATTTTGTTCTTTAGATTTCAAATTTATGTGAAATCATATGTCATTTTTTTTTTCTCTGTTGATTTACTCCACTCAGCATAATGATTTCTAAGTTCACCTATGTTGTTGCAGATGAGAAGATTTTTTTTTTTATTGCTAACTGATATTCCATTGTATATATACACCGCCTCTTTTTTATCTCTTCATCCATTGATGAACACCCAGGTTGCCTCCATATCTTGGCCACTGTACATAATGCTGCAATGAATATATGGATGCATATGTCCTTTTGACATAGTTTTTTTGGTTCCTTTGGATAAAAACCCAGAAGTGGGATTACTGGTCCTTATGGGTCTGTTGTTACAGCCTGTTATAATGTTATAAAGTCTATTTTGTCTGGTATAAGTATTGTTACCCCCAGTTTTTTGTTTGTTTGTTTGTTTCCATTTTCATGAAATATCTTTTTCCATCCCTTTACTTTTAGTCTGTTTGTCTTTCTATCTGAAGTGAGCTTCTTGTAGATACCACATGTGAAATCTTGTTTTCTTATCCATTCATTCACAGTATGTCTTTTGATTGGAGCATTTAATCCATTTACACTTAAAGTAATTGTTGACACATACGTATTCTCATTTTATTATTCATATTTCTTTTTACCTTGTTTTCTCCTTCTTCTTTTTCTTAAAAAAAAAAAAAAATCCCTTGTAACATTTCTTGTATTAACTCCTTTAGCTTTTTCATGTCTGAGAAGCTCTGTATTTTTCCTTCAATTCTAAATGATAGCTTTGCTGGGTAGAGTTCTTGCTTTTCCCTTTGAATATTTTGTGCCAATACCTTCTGGCCTGTAAAGTAAATGTTGAGAAATCAACTGACAGTCTTATGGGAGCTTCCTTGTAGATAACTAACTGCTTTTCTTTTGCTGCTTTTTTAAAAAAACATTATTATAAGATTCAAGTATACAGAACAATGTACTAGTTAGACATTTATACCCCTCACAAAGTGATAACCCCCATTCCCCAATCTACTACCCCTCTGACATCGTATACAGCTGTTACAGTTCCACTGACTCTGTTCCTTATGCTGTTTTTAAGATTCTCTTTGTCTTTGACCTTTTAATTATAAAAGGGCATTTTAATTATAATGTATCTTGGTGTGGACCTGTTTAGGTTCAGGTGGTACCAGAAGGAGAAGAGAGAGAGCAAAGAATCAAAAACCTCTTTGAAGAAATGATGGAACACTCCCCTAACCTGGTAAAGGAAATAGACATATAAGTTCAGGAAGCATAGAGAACTCCAAACAACCTGAACATAAACAGGTCCACACCAAGACACATTATAATTAAAATGCCCTTTTATAATTAAAAGGTCAAAGATAAAGAGAATCTTAAAAACAGCATAAGGAACAGAGTCAGTGGAACTGTAACAGCTGTATACGATATCAGACGGGTAGTAGATTGGGGAACGGGGGTTATCACTTTGTGAGGGGTATAAATGTCTAACTAGTACATTGTTCTGTACACCACTATCATGTGAATGTTGGTATGTTGGTTATTGTCCCAGAGGCCCCTTATATTCTCCTTACTTTTTTTGGATTCTTGTTTTCTTTTTGCTCTTCTGATTGGGTATTTTGTTCTACTTTTTCTTCCAAATTGCTGATTCGATCCTCTGCTTCATCTAATCTACTGTTGATTCCCTCTAATCTATTCTTTATTTTAATTATTGTATTCTTCATTTCTGACTGGTTGTTTTCTATGTTTTCTATCTCCATTTTTATGTTTCCTATCTCTTTGTTGAAGTTGTCACTGAGATCACTGAGCATCCTTATGTTTTGCATTCTGCATCTGGTAGATTACTTGTCTCCGTTTTGTTTAAATATTTTTCTGGAACTTTGTTCTGTTTTTCATTTGGGACATGTTTCTTTGTCTCCACATTTTGGCTGCCTCCCTGTGTTTGTTTCAATGTGTTAGGTAGGATTTCTATGTCTCCTGGTCTTAGTAGAGTAGCCCTATATGGTGGGTATCCTGTGGGGCCCAATGGCAAAGCCTCCCTGGTCACCTGAGCCACATGCTACAGGTGTGTGCCTTGTGTGTATCCTCCTGTTGTAGTTGAGCCTTGGTTGCTGTTCACACACCAATGAGAAGGATTGACCTTCAGACTGATTGGTTATGAGAACTGGCCATGATTAGAGTAGAGACGCTGTTGTTCAGGAGGTGACCCTATGAAGCCGGGTTTACTTTAGCAGGGCTCTGAGGCCTTCCCAGTCTGCCCTTAGGGTGTGTCATCCAACTCAGTTTAAATCCCACCACTGGGCATGCTAGACCCTGCGCCTATTGGTAGGGATCACAGTCCATGTTCAGCTGCAGCCTGTGTCCTGCCTGTGGGCATCTGAAATGAGCGACAAAGGAATCTGTAGATGGTCACCACCTGCAATGGGCTTGGAGGTGACTGGGAGGGACTTAGGTGTGAACTGAGGTAGGTTATCAAACTGAGGTAAGTTGTCACCAATACGCACTAGGGGGTGCTCAGCAAGAGGTACAGAGCATGCCAAGGCCAGATGCTATTTGTTTGGGTTTTGTGAACTTTGAGAGATTTTAGGAAAGTCCACAGCATGAGCCAAATTAGGCCATTTGTATGGAAAAATCACAGGAAGCAACTTGCATGGACCTGAAAGTTGGGTGGGGTAGAGTCTCAGAGAGTCACGAGGGCAGGGTGTTAGCTAGATTGATGGATGCTCAGACAGATTTAGCTAGGTGGCTCCCTAAGTCTGCATGCTGGGAGTGGGAGGGATCATGAAAGGAAAAATGGCTTCTGACAGCACTTCTTTTGGGAGAAACTGTCTCTCCAGCTCTTGCCCTGGACCCAGACAATTCAGTTCCTCACTGTATGTTCCTGGTGCCTTTTGAGCTGTTGCCCTAGCACTGGAGCTCAGTCAGTATGTCAGCAAGAAAGATCTTTCGTGGTTAAGAAGATCACATAGGACTCCAGCACTCTCTGTCTCACAGTCACGATCTTCACTGGTTTTCACAGCCAGAAGTTGTGAAGACTTCTCTTCCCAGTACTGGAACCCTGGGCTGGGGAGCCTGGAGTGGGTCTTGGATCCATCAGTCCTCAGGGTGGACCTCCGCAGCTGAGATACCACTTGCAATTTTTAACCACCAAACAGGGACATGGGACCAGCCTGTTCCACATCACTGCCCATCTTGCCAGCCTCAAGGTGGCTTCTTTGCATGTCCTTAATTATAGGAATTTTGTTCAGCTAGGCTTCAGGTGATTCTCCATAATAGTCATCCTGTAGGTTAGTTGTAATTTTGATGTGATCATGAGAGTAGGCAAGCACAGCATTTATCTGGTCCACCATCTGGACTAAAAATCTGTTTTCTTATATTTAATAAAAAGATTTACAAAGTGATTGAGCCAATATCTTGGAACATTTTTTGTGTGGGGGGGGGGGATATGGTATTTCCACTTTAAAACCTAGCAATTTAGAAATGCTTGCAATTAAAAAAAATCTATTGTTTCACAAATTGGTAAGTGAGCCAAAATTATCATATTATCTCTGAAAGTTTGAAAAGTATTAAGCAAAGGCATACAAATATCTATAATTTTTTTTGCAGGTATATAGTCATTATAGACCATTGTATTTTTTTGTTTTGCTCTATTGGATTTGTACTTTCCCAGTCTAGTAAACAACTAATTTTCCCAACACTGTTCACTGTGAGTTGAAGCCACTGTTCTTGCCTATTCAGCATCTCTTTTAATTTGTAAGCAGTTCCATAAATCTTCCCTGGCTTCTAGGGACATAAAGACTCCTATGATGAAGTGGCCAGCATGGTGGCTTAACAAGCTGAAGGCTAGCTTTCTCCCTCCATGCATCCTAGGGACCACTGTCTTATTCCTGGCAAAGTAGATCAGATTTTTGAATCCCAGCCAGGGTAATTAGCACGCTTTAGGATCTCAATACACAAAGCAGAATGGTCAGCATTAGCACAGTTGTCTTGTGAGTATTTTCTGAGTGGTAAAAAAGAAAAAGGAATGACCAGCTGCAGCAGGTCTTTGGGATTCTAATGCAAAGGACCCATTAAATACAATTCCACCTTGGGGAGGGTCATATGTTAACACTCTAAGCTTTGAGGCACTGTCTTTATTATCTGTTTCTGCATTCTAAAAAATACTAACAAAGAATATCTGAGATGTCCTTAACATTCCCTAGAAAGCAAATTCTCACTAAGGAAGTTAAGGTCCCTGGAATAAAAATATCAGGAAAAATAAGATTTTTCTAGTTCATTCAAGAGCAACCTTCCTGGTAGTCATTTTGCGTACCATACTGTAACAACACAAAATTTCAAGCCATCT
Organism: Rhinolophus sinicus; assembly: GCF_057876585.1. Classification (NCBI taxonomy): domain Eukaryota; kingdom Metazoa; phylum Chordata; class Mammalia; order Chiroptera; family Rhinolophidae; genus Rhinolophus; species Rhinolophus sinicus. The sequence continues at coordinate 53,470,481 of NC_142514.1, forward strand.
AAAATAGGTTTAGTGATGGAGCTAAACGGCTGGATTTTTAATATATTTGCTATCATCTTTTCACAAACGTTTCGTTGTCTGGCTTTTGAACCAGTATTTTGGAAACTGGGAAACTATAGTGAAATCATTTGCAATTTTTTAGGGAGACTGAAGACCTGTGATCAACATTCAACATTTTATGCTTTAGGCCTCATATTAACTTATAGGTTTCCTACCAAAATGTTCTCTTAGGTAAATAAATCAAAGTTAGATATATATATATATATATATATATATATATATATATATATATATATATATATTTATATATATATATATATATTTATATATATATATTTATATATATTTATATATATATATATATATACATACATATATATATGTATATATATTCAGAGCAGTTCTGTATTCCCAACAAAATTGTGTAGAAGGCACAGAGATTTGCCATATATTCCCTGCCCCACATATACACAGCCTTCCCCACTATCAAAATCCCACACCAGAGCGGTACAATTGTTGCATTCAAGGAATCTACATTGACACATCATTATCACCTAAAGTCCATAGTTTACATTAGGGTTCACTCTTGGTGTTGTACATTTTATGTGTTTGGACAAATGTATAATAATATGGACTCACCATTGTAGAACAATACAGAGTAATTTCATTGCCTTAAAAAGTACTGTGTGTTCCACCTATTCATTCCCATTCCAGCTTCTGGCAACCACTAATCCTTTCATTGTCTCCATCATTTTGCCTTTTCTAAAATGTCATATTGCTGGAATCATACAGTACATACCCTTTTCAGATTGGCTTATTTCACTTAATAATATGCGTTTAAGTTTCCTCCAGGTCTTTTTGTGGTTTGTTGGCTGATATCTTTTTAGCATTGAACAATAGCCCATTTCTGGATGTACCACTTTTTTTTTTTTCATTTACCTATTTAAGGACATCTTAGTTTCTTCTGAGTTTTGTCAATTATTAATAAAGTTGCAATAAACATTTGTGTGCAGGATTTTGTATGGACATTTGTTTTCAACTCCTTTGGGTTAATACTCCTTTGGGAGTACAATGGCTGGGTTATATGGTAAGGAGGTGTTTAGCTTCATAAAATACTTCTAAACTGCCTTCCAAAGTGACTGTACTATTTTGTATTCCCACCAGTAATGAATAAGAGTTTCTATTGTTCCACATACTTGTTAGTATTTGGTGTTGTCTGTATTTTGGACTTTGGCTATGTGTCATAATTTTTTAAAGTGAGCTTCTCTGATCGGCTCATATCCGAATAACACTTTTGTATTGATTCTATTACATGTGATAATATGTAACTTAATATAAGTATAATATGATACAACATATTATAAATATTATATGTTTAAATATGCATACATATGTGTATGAATGTAGGACGATTAAGTAAGCAAACTTTCCACCATGCGCTTACACAGTAGAAGGTTTGCAAACTTAATTGTCCATCCTCATATGTGTATATGTTCATTGGACTGTGTGTACCGTGTTTTTAAATCACAACATTTTAATTTGAATATTTAGCAACATAAAAACAGGCAAGATGCTTTATTGTCATTTCTATAAAAAGCAAGTACACATTTAAGGTAGACAAACCTGTAACTCTCCAGTACGTGACTGTGTGTATATGTATTAGACAATATGTAGCATAGAGTGGAAGTAGCTAATGAAGCAATCTCAGAAAGGTGTCTGGTATTAAGTTGTAAATCATGTCCTTCACTTACTGGCCCTTTTGCATAGCTTATTCTCTTCAAGAAAGTACTTGATCGATACTCCAAATGCTAGTTTGAATGAGGAGAAGCAGGGCAAATCCTCTTAGTATGTTTTTGTATATTGCTGTCTATTTCTCATTAACCTCTTGGCCAAGTAGTAAGAGTTACTGATCCATGTGTTGAAGATGAGAAAAATGTCATTTAGCCGATAAAATTAAAATTATTCATCAAAAATTAATTTTCAATGAAAGCCAAACCAGCTCACACATTTTTTATTCTTCAAACTCCTGGAAATGGTTATTTCCCCCATTTTGCTTTTTTATACACATGGAAGGCAAAAATTACATGTTAAGTTTAAACAAGATAATTGTTTGTATGGGTCATTTTTTAACTATGATTCTAAATGAAAATTAAATTCCTATTAGGAAGATACATAAAAGCTATTGAAGAATAAAGGTAATAAACTCAAGGACTAGGTTATTTCTTTTGCTTGAAATACACAGTTTTTTCATTGTAGCAGTCAGCTAGAGATGGTGTATTTTGTGTGTGTGTGAATGTGTGTACTCATGCATACTGCATCTAGCAAGAATAGTCCAGTGTACACAATCTCATTTGCAAATGAGAATTATTTTGAATCAAGATTATTTTACACAAAAGTTAAATAAATTTCTCCATTAATTACAAATGATGTGCTTTAGTAATGCATTTGCAACTTGCATTCTTCTAAGTTCTATTTTATGCTTAGAAGAACTACGAAAGAATGCTTAGATTTGTAATCACAAAAATATTCAAAATTCAATAAATCATACTCTTTACAATGTTTGGGGCTAACAATGATATTTTGTTAATTCAGTGATAAATGGTTTCAAATATAATATGGATGTGTGTATACATTTCAACTTTATGTCTCTAAGTAACACACATACACAAACACACCTAAATATGTCTCCGTCTTATATCATCAATCATCATTTCATTTACATAGTAATACTGTTGATGTTTACGTTATTTTCATACTGATCACCAATGTACTTATTCTTTCTCTTTTAAAGTGTTTGTTCTTCAGAAGTAACGTATGTCTACTAAAGAAAATTAGGTGGCAATAATAAGCAAAATAAAGAAAATAAAGATCAAGAAGCTTCTAAAGATATCCACTGTTAAACTCTTGATGAATAATATATAGGAGTAGTATAGAGTTGTGGTTTAGAGGCATTATGCTTGATCAATTTACTTAACCAAACTAAGGCTCACTTTTATCATCTGCACAATGGAAAAGATAACAGCAGTTTATTTTTATTTTTAGTTTTTGGTGAGGAAAAGAAAAAGAAAATATTGCTATTGCTATTAACTGTTGTTATTATTACTATTACTATTTTTTTTGTTATTATTTGTTTGAGAAGTAAAAATATTTAAACCTATACACTAACTTAAAATATCATAATAACTTTTTGATAATTTGTCATTTTCATTTAAATGTGTATTTTGATTATTTTCTATGTGAACAAGAATTGTTTAGTGACACTTTCTTCTAAGAATCTGTATGTCTTCAGGCATCTTTATTTTTTATTATAGTTGAAATTGTGAAGTTAAGATGAATTTCTGTAAGTAATGTTTCCTTTTTCCTCATTATGAATATATTACTGTTTGGAAAATTTTGAAATTTGGAAAATGGAAAAAAAAAGCATAAAGATATAGCTCACCACCATTAAGAAGTAAATAACTTTTAGTGCAGTTTTAATAACAAAATTGAGGTAATTTTTTTTAAACGTAAATGGCAGTTTTATGTTTTTTCTTTCTTTCTTTTTTGAGTATTGGATTTTTTTTATTTACACTTTTTAAATTTTTTATTAAATGTATTGAGGTGACAATGGTTAGTAAAATTATATAGGTTTCAAGTGTACAATTCTATAACACATTATCTATGTACTATATTGTATGTTCATCACCCCGAGCCAGTTCTTCTTTCATTCCTATACACTTTACCCTCTTTATCCTCTTCTGCCACCCATCCTTACCCTGTGATAACTACTAAACTGTTGTCTATGGCTATGATTTTTTTGTTTGTTGTTTTTAGTTTTATATCCCACATATGAGTAAAGTCATATGGGTCTCAAGTTTTTCTGTCTGATTCATTTTGCTTAGCCTGATAATTTCAAGATCCCTCCATGTTGTCACAAATGGCAGTATTTCATCTTTTTTTATGGCTGAGTAATATTTTATTGTAAATATGTACCACATCATCTTTATTCAATTATCTATTAAAGGACACTTTGGTTGTTTTGGCCTCCATGAATAATGCCTCAATAAACACCGGGATGTATATATATATATATATATATATATATATATATATATATATATATATACATATATATATATATGTCATATGTCATTATGAATAAATGGTTTCAGATTTTATGGGTAGGTACCCAGAAGAGGGATTGCTGGGTCATATGGTAATTTTATTCTTAAGTTTTTCAGGAAACTCCATACTGTTTTCCATAGTAGTTGTACCAATTTACATTCCCCTAGCAGGTATATGAGGGTTCCTTTTTCTCCACAACCTGTTTGACAGTTGTTATTGTCTTGTTGATAATAGCTATCAAACACAAATGAGGTGGTATCTCACTGTGGTTTATAATTTGCATTTCCCTAATAGCTAGTGAAGTTGAGCATTTTTTCATATAATCTGTTGGCCATTTGTCTTTTTGGGAGAAATATCTGTTCAGGTCCTCTGCTTATTTTTTAATAGGATTGTTTTTGTTGTTGTTGTTGTTGTTAAGTTGCATGATTTCTTTATATATTTTGGATATTAGCCCCTTATCTGATGTGTTGATTACAGATATCTTCTCCCATTCAGTTGGTTGCCTCTTTATTTTGTTGATGGTTTCTTTGGCTGTGCAGAAGCTTTTTAGTTTGATATAGTCCGATTCATTTATTTTTTCTTTTACTTCCCTTGCTTTCAAGTCAAAAACATAAAATCTTCTCTGAAACCAAGGTCCCTAAGTTTAGTACCTATGCTTTCTTCTATACAATTTATTATTTCAGGTCTTATGTTTAGGTCTTTGATCCATCTTGAGTTAATTTTGGTATGTGATGACAGATAGCTTTCTAGTTTCATTCTTTTGCCCATGGCTTTCCAATTTTCCCAGCACAATTTATTAAAGAGGCTTTTTTTCTCCATTATATGTTTTTGGCTCCTTTGTTGAAAATTATATACCCATATATGTGGGCTTATTTCTCAGTTCTCAGTTCTATTCCATTGGTCTTTGTGTCTGTTTTTCTGCCAATACAATGCTGTTTTGATTATTGTCACTTCTGTAGTATAAATTGAAGTCACAGAGTGTGATACCTCCAGTCCTCTTCTATTTTGTCAGGATTGTTTCAGATATTCAGGGTCTTTTGTGATTCAAATTGATTTTTTTGTTCCAATGCTTTAAAAAATGCCATTAGGATTTTGGGGATTGCATTAAATCTGTTTATTGCTTTGGGTGATATGACCATTGTAACTTGTTGATTCTTCCAATCCATGAACACAGAATATCTTTCCATTTCTTTGTGTCTTCTTCAATTTCTTTTAATAATGTCTTATAGCACCACTATTTTTGAATGAGGCTTTAGTATTATAAATACGTCATTGAATGAACGTTCTCTCATTTAGTTAGCAAATTCATTATTTTGAACATTTAAGTTATTTCCAGTATTCCCTTTGTTAAACAATTTTCGAATAAACATAGCCAAATCTTTGTGTAAACCCTTAATTATCTTCATAGAATTATATTTAGACAGACAAAATTTTAATAACTTTAATAATTTTGATAGGTATTTCAAAATACATCCTAGAAACTTTTTACCAATTTATATCATATACTCTAGTAGTATATGAAATTACCTCGTACGTCTCTTATAGCCATAAGAATGACTGAGATATTTGTAAGGTGGTCTAGCCATTTGGTAATATGGATATTTTAAAATAATTTTTCTAGTTTCTTATGAGACTGTCATTCTCCTTGGAGAATCTGTAATTTAAAAATCTGAATTTAAGATAACTCTTATGTTTTTTCTCCTTGTGCTAAAGGGGACAAATTAGTAGGTTTTTGTCTTTTTATTCCAGTTTCTCCTGCACACTATTTAATGTCCTCTGTAATTTGTCTCATTGTGTTTTGTTTCTTGTGGTTTTGTTATTATTTCAATACATTGAATATTAGTGATACACTTTAAATGATAAAATTCCAATTAATTCATTTTTCTTACTAGAAATATTGCTTCCTATTGCTTCGACAAAAGCAGAGGACTGAGGATATTATAAGCATGCTCAGATCTCCCTTTGAGTAGATTTGGTTCTTAGCCTGAATTTTATTAGAAGGTTATGTTTGATAAAGTTCTGTTAAATTTATAGTGGAGGTTTAGCAGATTTGATCAAGCTGTTAGGTGACTGCTGTCACATGTATCATGTCATGCATTTGTTCTTTGGGTACAACAGAATTCAGAAAATGTACATGAATCTTTGGATTCTAGCTAGAAAATAATCTCTACATTGTATAGGTTATATATATTCATAAATAGAACAATACACATGTAGGGAAAGAAAACGAGGTAGTAATTTCCCTAGTACTGGTTTCAACTACTGAAAAGTTACAAGGGTACAGATGGATTAAGCCAGTTGAAACAAAAACAGCAAATCTATAAGCATTAAGAGAGCCAACTGAATTATTGTACATTGCCACTATTGTTTAATTAATCTTAAGTTTTTAATGAAATCTATCAGTATTTAGTCGACATACACTTAGGACATCTTATAAGTCATTACTTCTTTGGGTGGTGTCTTATCTGTGCTCTAGACTATATATCGTTTTAACTTCTCATAGATATTACACTGGAATATACATTCTTTCTATTTAAGCTTTACTTATCCCTTGTCTACTATCCTTCCTATAAGCATTCAAATGTGCAAATCTCTGCGATCTAACAAATGGTGAAACAAACATATCTTTAAAAATTTCACAATACTCCTGATTATAGATATTATTATGATTACCATTTTATCTGTGAGGACACTAAGATTCAGAGATAGTGACAGCCTCGTCCCAGCATTACTGACATTGAAACTCTGGGTTGTGGAATTGCAAAGACTATGTTCTTTCCAGGATTTAGTGTTTTAAATGAACAAATTGCCTCTCTCAAATCTAGGCCTGTACTACTAATTATGCAGAATATAATATAGTCTTATAGTATATTAAGATACCAAACAGCTGATTTTTCTAATATTTGCCAAATATTTTTACCTTTTTTAAAGGATCCATACCATCACGGTACTACCTATTTGAGTCAGTCATTTTTCTGTAATTCAAGTACATTTCTTAATTAACTCTCCCTGAGAAAGACTGGTGGAGAACTGCACCAGCTGCAAATACATTGTGTTTGATTTTTGTAAATTAGCATGAAGACTAAAATTCCTAGAAAATTGATGGTTGGTGGAATTTACATAATTTTGGTCATATTAAGAACTTTCAGTTATTTAAATGTAATTTGTTTCTTTCTGCTGTAATATCATGTTACATTTTTGTGAAATAAAGATAACAGCTGAGGCCTAATTCATTTAAATTCTATTATGCAGTCAGTGAGCAATATGATAAGGATCACTTCCATGGAAAAATCCTTTAAGGATGAGTCATCTACGCTAATGTAAGTTATTAGTGCAGTCACCTTTTATAGACCACTAGAAATTTTTTCACATAATTTTTGTATAGTAAATTAACTATAGGTTTCTAAGTCATCTAAGTACTTGCATTGTTTTGGTTTAGGCTGTAGTACATTCCTGTACACATAAAATGAAGAAAAACATTTCCAATTATGCATCTCTTACTTTCTGAATTATCATCAAAATTTATTTGTACCTATGATGTCATGATTATCAAAGGGCTATAAATTATCTGGATATGTCCTCATTCTTAGTGTTTTTCCTTCAGTTTTGGTGGAAATGTTGTTTCTTTAATGTAACGCAAATATTTCCACCTGTATTTTACATCTTCCCCTCCTTCATTTCAGGGACAATGATCCATCAATTATTCCCTCTCACAACTGATTGTTCAAACTCTACTTACTTATTTTCTTCAACATATAACCCAAGTCTACTCAGACGAACTAACAAATGCTCTGAACCTTCTATGTCAACCTTATGTCTCTTTCTAGATATTTCCTATATTTCGGCTTTTTTCCATGTCAGCTTTCATCTGCCTTTATATGCATTCCCCTAACTTCTTTCTTTGCATAATGGTCTAACTTCTTTACGTGCCGTGTAGAATCTAGTGTGGTGCAGATAGACAAGCTATCTAGATGTGGGATAATGATGGCTTCGAGTAGGTCATTGGCAACAGAGATAGACAAAAATGGTTAGATTTGGGATATATGTAAGAAATATAGTCAACAGAACTTGGTCATAGACTTTATGAAGAATAAAGCTAGTAATGTAGAAGAAATATATCTACAGGGTCTTCCAGTGTACTAGGTGGGTGAAAGTGACCTTTATTGAGAAAGGTAGCTTCAGGAGTATATGTTTGTAAGAGAATACCAAAAGTTCACCTTCAGTCATTATAATTTTGAGATATCTAAGTGAATTCCAAGTAGAATTACATTCTGAAGCTCAGAAGAAAAAGCAGTCTCAAACATATAACGGAGAGATGTTAGGATTTAAATGTTTTTAAAACCTTGGAAATAGAATGGCTCTCTAAGGCAGAACATCCTGAATGAGAACAGAATTGGGTCTGGTATTGACCCATGAGAACTGCCCTATTTATACTTCATTTTCTAAATGTAATATTTACTTACAGTTTTAATGTCAATTTATTTGAGACAAATAAATAAAAACCTTTATTTGAAAATGTCAAAATTATATGCATGCAGGCAACTAATGTGTGACATTAAAAATCTTTAAGTAATTCTCTGGCTCTTCCATTTCTATCACACACCACATCTAATCTATAATTTAATTCTGCCAACTTTCCTTTCAAACATATTTCAACAGTTGCACTGCTGTAAACTTTGTCCAAACTACTATGACCTATTCTCCACATAGACACCAAAAAGTGCCTTTTAACACAGAAGTAAAATCAACTTATCCCCCTATGCAAGGCTCTCAAATGATCCCATCACAGAGAAAAATCTAGATTCCTCATGAAAGCCTAAAAGATCGTTCTGCTTTCATACTTACTATGTCTTTAAACTCACCTCCTATGCTTTTCTTCATCATGCACTGCATTGCAGCTATGCTATAATACTTTGATTTTTGTCAACCCTATTGCTGCCTTTGGCATCGGTACGTGCAGTTCTTCTGCCTGTAAAGCTCATCCCCACATACCTCCAAAGATTTCTCTTCATTCTGGAATCTACTCAAATATCAACTTCGTAAGGAGGCCCTCCCTATTTATCCGGGATAGAGCTTGTCCTTGCCTCCTTACTACATATAGCTTACCTAGGTTTTGGGGTTTTCAAAAATATTTTATTAAGGCTATTTTTTAGAGCAATTTTACGTTCACAGCACTATTGGGCATAAAGTACAGAGATTCCCCATAAACTTTCTGCTTTCATCTGCACAGCCTCCTCCATTATTAACATCCCCAACCAGAGTAGTATTAATACATTTGTTACAGTTGATGAAACTACACTGACACGTCATAATCACCCAAAGTCCATAGTTTACATTAGGGTTGATTTTTGATGTTGTACAATCTATGGGTCTTGACAAATGTATAATGACATCATCCATCGTTATGGTATCATGCAAACTGTTTTCACTGTTCTGCTCTTTCATTTCTCCCATCACTCAAACCCCTGCCTACTACTAATTATTGTATATTTCCATTATTTTGCCTTTTCTGAGAATGTCACATACAGTATGTTGCCTTTTTAGATTGGCTTTTTTCACTTATACATTTAAGATTTCTCCATGTTTTCTCATGGCTTCACATCTCATTTCGTGTTAGTGTTGAATAATTCCATTGTCTTGTCCCACAGTTTATCCATTCACCAGTTGAAGAATATTTTGGTTGCTTCCAAGTTTTAGTAATTATGAATAAAGCTGTTGAAGTATCTGTGTACAGGCCTTTGTGTAGATATGTTTACAATTCTTTTGAGTAAACACCAAGGAGTGTGGTTACTGGAATGTGTGGTAAGTTTAGTTTTATAAAAAACTGCCAAACTATCTTCCAAGTAACGAAATAATTGTCCATTCCTATCACCAATGAATGAGAGGTTCTGTTACTCTGTATTCTCACCAACATATTGTGTGGCCAGTGTTGTAGATTTTAGCATTCTACTAGGTCTGCAGTGGTGTCTCATTGTTGTTTTAGTTAGCATTTGCCTGATGACTTACAATGTGGATCATCTTTTCATATGCTTGTGTACTCTCTGTATATCTTTTATAGTGAGGTGTCTGTCAAGTTCTTTGGATCATTTTTTCAGTCAAATTGTTTCTTTCCTTAGTGTTGAGTTTTAAGTGTTCTTTATATATTTTGGAAAACAGTACTTTATCAGATGTGCCTTTTGCACACCTATACCATTCTTTTGGATGCTAATGTAAATGGTACTGTGTTTTTATTTAAGATTGCACTTGTTCATTGCAGATATACAGAAAAGCAATTGGCTTTTGTATAATAGCCTTGTGTCCTACAACCTTGTTATAATCACTTATGAGTTCATGAGTATTTTTGTTGGTTATTTCAGATTTTCTACAGAGATGATCATGTCATCTGTAAACAAAGTGTTTTATTTCTTCCTTCCCTATCTGTATACTTTTTATTTCCTTTTCTTGTCTTACTACATTAGCTAGCACGTTTAGTGTTTTGCTGAAAAATAGTGATGAGAAGGACACCTTTGCCCTGTTTCTGATCTTAGGAAAACTTGAAATTTCTCATTATTAATTACGATATTAAACATAGGATTTTTGTATGTATTCTTTATCAAGTAGAAATAGTTCCTCTTTATTCCTAATCTACTGAGAATTTGTATACTTCATGGATGTTGGATTTAATCAAATGCTTTTTCTACATCTACTGATGTGATCATGAGATTTTTCTCCTTCAGCTTGTTGATGATGGATTGCAGTAATTGATTTCTGAACGGTAAACCAGCTTTGCCTATGTGGGATAAATCCCATTTAGTTATTGTGCAATATTCTTTTTATACATTATTTGATTTAATTTGCTATTTTTTGTTGAGGATTTTTGTATATCTGTACATGAAAGACATTGGTCTAGAGTTTTCTTTTCTTTTAAAGTCTTGGTCTGGTTTTGGTATGAGGGTAATGCTGGCCTCATACAATGAATTAGGAAAATTTTTCTCTACCTCTATCCTCTTAAGAAATTACAGAGAACTGGTAACTTTACTAGGCTTTTAATTTCTTCTATAACTCTTTATTATCTGGCTCAGTATCCACATGTTTATTTGTTTTTTACCTCTCTCCCCCTCAGGAAAGTGAGCTTCATGAGATTAGAAAGGTATTGTGATTATTGTATCTTTAGGGCTAGAATAATATCTGACATGCAGTGCACATTCAAGTATTTGCAGAAAATAAATAAAAGTGGATATATATGTGTGTGTGTGTGTGTATTTATGTGTATATATATATATATATATATATATATATATATATATATATATATATGAACTTAAATATTAATGCCATTTAGTTACTCAGTTAATAAGTATTCATCATCTACATATAGTATTTTAAGTGATGTACAAAATAGAACATTTACAACTTCCTTAAATCCAGAGTGACAACAGCCATTTAAAATTTCCTTGTTGATGAATAACCTCATGATTGTACAACACTTCTTCCTAGTATTTGAGATACTTATCAAATCACCCCAGATTTATTTTGAAATGTTAAGAAATGAACTTCTGAAAATATTTTTTTTCTTATTTGTCACCTATGTGTCTATAATGTAGCTACACTTAAAATATTTACTATCTTTATTGTCCTGCACTTTCTTTTGCATTAACAAGAATTTTCCATGACAGCGTTTTGCACCATTGGACAATTCATATGCTCATTAAAATACAGTGAGGATTTTGCTGAATCCGCTGAATACTACTTATGTTTTAATGAGCATTAATGAGCTTTGTGATTGTCCTGTGGAGCAAAACTCGTATCTCATTAGGTGGGCTCCCAAAATGCCTAAAGGTGAGCAGACACAGCTTTAGATATATAAGGTAATTTCATACTTAATTAGTTCCTTACTTGCCATACCATAGATGAATATCCAGAACTACAGCTTGAAATGGCAAACATGTTGTTTTCTGTGACAAGTCAATGAAATGGTAGAATTCAGAGAGCTTCTGTGAGTAGTTTAGGGCCATTCTCTATTATGTTAATAAACTGGCATGTTATGACTCGATTCACAGAAAACAGAGTACAAGGAAGAAGAGTTAAATGATTCCTAACTTGAATTGACATTGCTTTATATTTTGTACAGAATAAGACATTGGAAGTAACTGCATGCATATTATTCAGACACACACACATATCACATGGTATTGCTTGTTTTTATTAACTGAGTGCCTACCATATGGCAGGAAATTTACACATATTTTTCCTTTTAATAAAAATTCTGAAAGTTGAACCTATGGATGAGAAAACTGATATAAGAAGTGTTTAAGTTACTTGTTATGTTAGTTTGCTAGAACTGCCATAATGAAATACCACAGATTGGATGGCTTAAACAGTAGAAGTTTATTTTCTGATAAATAAACTTAGAGGCTGGATGTCCAAGAGCAAGGTGTTAGCAGTTTGTTTGTCCTGAGGCCTCACTGCTTGGTTTGCAAATGGCTGCCTGTTTCCTATGTCCTCCCAGGACTTTCTCATTCTGTGTGTCCATCATTGGCATCTCTTCCTATTCTTATAAAGAAACCAGTCATACTAGATTAGGACCCCATCCTTATGACCTCATTTAACCTCAATTATCTCATTAAAGACCTTGCCTTCAAATGCAGTCAGTTTATGGTACTGGAGTTCAGGCATTCAAGGTATTAATATTGGGAAAACAATTTTGTCTGTAACATTTACCAAATATTACTTTTGTTATAAGTGCAGATCAGTGATTAGAATTCAGCTCCTTTTAACTTCAAGTCCTGGATCCTATTCTGTATATTCCATAATGTAATTTTCCACAGGATTCAAAATAATAGGTATTGATCTAAAACAATTGATATATTAGAAGTGTCAAAGTGCAGTTCATTGTGTTATTACAACAAAGGAAATTTCAATTTGCCTAATGATTTTTAAGTTCTCAGTTACTTTCAAAAGATTTTCTTATATGCAATATACAAAACAAGCTCAATCAGGAATATGCTAGTTAGTCCTAGTTACTAATTATGCAGGCATGTAGAACATTCATCTTTAGTAAATTTTTGAAGATCTTTGTTTAGATTGGTTTATGTAATATTGTTCCCAGCATACATCTTCAAAGATGACATTCTAGTTTCTATTATCACTTGGTATAGCAAAGAAGTAGGAAATTTGGAAAACATTCCTTTTATTATTAATGATTATTGTAGTATGGCTCAAAGGAATATAGGAACAGCAATTTCTTCAGAATTGTGCTACTTTCTTAGGGCAGACTAACGGTGTATCTGATCTGATTAAAGTAGAATGATAGCTTTCCAACTATAAGGTTATGCCAATAGAGTGTCTCTGAAAACTGAAAAAGCCTTATACTTTTTACTATAGCAGTGTAATGAAGATGGGGTTTTGGACTTAAACCAATGTGGCTTTGATCCCTGATCTGATTATTACCATGCTGTTTGCAGCGAGCTACCTAGCCTCTATACGCCCCAGTCAAAGCGTATGAATAATGGGGAAAATATCTATTCATCTGATAGGACATGAGAATTAACTAATTCAGTGTTTTTACATCACCTGGCATGGTTCCTAGAAAATAATGAATGCCTGGCTTAGTCATTGGTAAACTGACATAGTCATCATGACAATTTACAAATTTCAATTAAATTATGTAGCGATTCCCTTGAGGTCTGTCTTCCCCTCTTCAGGCAAATCCCATGGAATTGCAGACTTGTTTTCTTCTAAACCTTTGCATAGCTAACTCTCGGTACAGTACTTGACCTATAGAAGCCCCAGTAAATAGCTGTGGATTAAATGAGTTAATTAATGAATTGAGTTTTATGATTTGCATGCAATGTTCAGCTATATTTGTAAAATTTCAAATCCAGTGTCTTAGAGAAGAGAAAGAAAAAACATATCTCACTATTCAGTAATGCTTTCTATTGCTTACCAACAGACTGAAAACACTACCAAATAAATTAATAGATGACATTCAGCTGTAAGAATAGCTGTGTTGATTTGTCACCCTTGCTATATTTCCTGTGGCTAGTTTCAGCTCAAGGAGAAGGAAACTACAATTGAAAGACTCTTGTTCTTTCTCATGAACTCTGCCATGCACAAGTTTTCTCATGTCTTATGTAGCACTTCTAATAGTAGCTGGAGAATCTTCAGGTTGATTCAGCGTGTCATTCAGAGAAAAACAATAATTGTTCAAAGATAGTTTTTAGTTTATTTAATAATTATGTACCAGGCACTCTTCTAGGCTCTTGGAGTACGATAATACAACCACATTCCTGCCCTTGTAGGGTGCCAAAAATAGATTAAAAATACATAAGTAAATAAAATAGTATATATGCAGATATTAATTACCATGGAAAAGGAAAATGAGTGGAAGAGATCAAAAAGGTCTGCGCTGGGTAAATACAAGACAGAGTAGCTCTTTTTGAGAAACAGATTTGAGCAAAATTTTTGGGAGTTGAGGGAGTAAGTCAAAGCATATATGAAAGAAGTTCATCCCAGGCAGAGAGAACAGCTACAACAAAGTCTAAGGTAGACAGAGGGGCTGGAGAAGAGGAAGGGAAAAGAAGTAAAAGAAGTGACGTCATTCAGTCAGACATTACATTTTATGGGAAAATATCTTTGGCTTTTAGAAAACATTTAGTACTGCAATCTAATTCTATAAGCTAATAAATGTTGGCTTCCAATTATGTTATGATCTATATAGTATATTTACTATTCCTTGTTGTATTCCCAGTGCATATCATTGTATCTGCCATAGAGCAGGTGACTGATAAAACCTTGTTGAAAAAAGTATCTATTACTTGGATACTGGTTATGCAATTTTTGTACCCAAAACAAAAATCTGAATTATAAAATTGATAATCTAAAATATCAAATATTTTGTTCAATTAATAAGCCCTTTTGGTGCATTGTCATGGTCATATCTTTGTCATTTTTACAGGAAATATCCTAGAGATAGTATGGATGAGAGAGAGAGAGAGAGAGAGAGAGAGAGAGAGAGAGAGAGAGAGAGAGAGAGAACAGTAAAAATGGGAAGAATGGGGGAATGGGGGAGGGGAAGGGATTTTGTCAATTTGCAACTTCACATTTTGTTTTTCTTTGTGTCATTTAAAATCGCAATCTGTTTTTGTTCATCTCCATCTTTGTTTCTGAAAATGATATAAGTATAATCCAATTTGTTGGATTATCACCCTCAATTATCATCCTATATTTGATTCTCCCAAAGAAAAGGGGATACGTCATTTTTCATTAGGAGAATTATATCCAATGTCCATCATGACTGGAGGGAAAGAAGATGGTAAACTATCTATGTATATACACTTGGTAAATTGAAATAGATTGATCCTATATGTGGGTAGATATCATTTTTGTTAAAATATGAAATATTTCCATAATACCAAAATACCTGGTCAAACCTCAGAATCAATAGGAATTACTGTACAGTTAACCTTTGAACAACACAGATTTAAACTGCATCAGTCCACTTATACATGGATTTTTTTCCAATAAATATCTGTATTGTTTTTGTTTGGAGGTTGAGAGTTCAGAGATGCAGAGGGTCAACTGAATGCATTGATCTATGTCATTATTTATAGGGGACTTGAGCATCCATGGATTTTTGGTATCCGTGGGCGGGGGGGGGGCGGGGGTTGTCTTTAAATCAATCTCTGCATCTACTGAGGGACAGACAACTTACGTTTCGGTGGAGTGAAAAATTATACTCAGATTTTCAATTGTGCAAGGGTTGGTGCCCTTAGTCTCCACATTGTTCCAGGATCAATTGTATACTTATAAGAAAAAAGATACATTATTGAGAAAGCTTAACTCAATTTTATAGTGTTAGAAGGTAAGTTAGAGAATAACTGAAAAACCTTTTTGTAAGAAATGAAATAAAGTTAAGAAGACTTGGGTATCGTTATTTTAGAGTTTCTTTGTATTTAATTGATTGCCAAAGATGTTAATCTTTTTGCCACATATCACCCTTTCCCTTTGGGAAAAAAAAAAAAAAAAAAAAAATATATATATATATATATACACACATATATATTTACTTATTACACACATGTATACATTGATGTATTATAAAACTTATTTAAATACATCTCTGCATATACAATTTGTAATTAAACATACATGATTTACTTGATATTAGGTTTTCACCTCTGAACTGTGAGTACTATAAGATTAGCAGATTGCTACACTAATTATTCTTATTCTTAAATAGTAAGATAATTACTGCAGCAATATTCTATTTGAGATGAAAATTGGATCCACCCCCGGCACACTTAAATTAGGAGTCTTTTTCATTTTTGCAAAATGTTATTCTTTTATCCTTTTTTAAATGCACATTTTGATGTTACAATTAGCAACTCTATTAACAGGACATCCCATGTTAGGTAAGAATGTTATCAACGTGGTTATACTGCCTATGCTTAAATTATAAGTGTACTCCATGTACGAATAATACTTCCATTAGAAACTGATTCTGCTGACTTTGCCCAAGTCAAATGAACACAAATTAGGGCATGGCAATAAGAATAGCATTAGCTAGGTTGAAAGTCATGAATCAACACATTCTAAATATGGGATGAACCAAACTATGAAAGCTGTCAATGTTTTGATGAAGAAAATATATTTTTCTTTTTCTCTATCAAAGTATTACCCATCAACCCCAGGCTGAAATGAATACTCTCTACATAGAGCCCCACTATATGCTGACTGTATTTCTATAAATCACCTTTAACATTTTGCTGCAACTTATTTTTCTTGAGTATCCATTTGTCCTTGAGGATGGGAACAATGTATTACTCTTTTCGTATTCCCAAGTTCCAGGAAAATCCCTGGCACACAGGATACACCTCAACTAATGTTTGCTCCATTAGTGAATTAACATGGGTTTTAAAAATAAGTCACTTGCTCTGCCCTACACAACTTACTATATAATTATATAAGGCATTTTCATCAGTAGACATAATTCATATTATCATCCAAAAAGACAAACTCCAAAAGCTTGGTGGTATCATACACACACACAAACACACACACACAACATACTCAAGTCAGTCTCATCGGGTTCAATACCACTCCTCCATCCCTTATTGGAATGCCCGATGGAAAATTTGGCCTAAATGTTTCTGTGGTAGGAAACCAGGGAAATGGAGGAGCCCCAGAAGCTCTTAACTACCTTTAATTTCTTATGCTCCCATTCCTTTGAGAAGCACCAATGAAGAATTCCAACATGATTTCTAGGAAGACTGGTGAATGTAAAACACTGGATTGATACTTGGTGAACACACACTGTCTGCAAGTCTTTTCCTCTGACATGTCTCTTCAACAAGACTGCAAGCATCAAAGGCAAAATATATCACTGTATTATTTATATCTCTTAGAGTAACAAAATAAAAGAAGTGGTAGGTACTCCATGTGATTAATATTTTGGACCTTATTATTATTATTATTTTTGGTAAGTATTTTTTTCCAAACTGTAGTGATCACTATATACATATCAAGTTGTGTTCATCTTTCCTGTAAAAACTAAGTGGAGATATTAAAAGTTTCTAAATGGTTGACATCATTAAAAGCATGGTATATTTTTGAGGGGTAGGGAGGAGTGGTTATTATGATGTAGTTAAGATATAAGCATTGGAATCACTTGAGGCAATTTTACAAACTTACATGCTAGGGACTTATCCCTGGAGAGTCATTTTTTTTGTCTTCATGTGACCTAGGTGAATGTTATTGTTTGAGAATAATGGTTAAGTCTTCTAAATTTTGCAGAAGTAGACATAAGTTCATAGTTTAAACAGAAGTTCATAGTTTAGGAATTGCTTTGACAGCCCTATCAGATTTTTGCAATATAGAAATCCATGCAATGAAATATATTTTATTTATGGGAAAGGCCAAATTTGATATTTTAATGTCTTGGGTTAATCATGATTTTGTTGTCTCTATGTGGATGTTAATGATTACGACAACTGTATTCCTGTGTTCACTCTGGTTAATATGTTCTTGGGGAGTAACTTTGATTTATTTTCCATATAATCCTTAGGATTGTGGGCCAGAAAATGCAAACAAGGCCTTTTCCTGGACATAGAATTATAGGATATGCCTTAGCCTCTCTTGTGGTCATTTATCAGTTATAGTCTATGCAATGAGAGAAGTAATATATGCCACTTTCAGGTCTGGAATACAAATAGACAAACAAACACTCCTATGCTCCTTTCCCTCTGCCTGGTTTGAATAAAGACAATATTAAAGATGTATTAATATGGGAGTCCCATTAGATTGAAAAAAAAGTCTGCATCCCTGAATAATGGATTGGAGAGAATAATGGATTCTCACCAAGAATACTTTCCTCTTTCTGGAACATGAGTGAGAAGTACATTTTTTAGCACCAAATCTCTGAGCTTTTGGGGTTCATTTGCTTCAGCAGTTGGTATCATCTTTACTTAACCCTTACCTTCTCTTAAACTTTGATTGGATTATTTTTACTTATTTTAAGTGATCACTAATAAATGATATCTTCATAGTCCTAAACTTTGCCATTTTAAAAATGTGTATATTTCTTCCATATCTGTCTCAGGGGCTTTTTGGCATTAAATTTCATTAGGTTTCCATTTCTAAATCTCTCTCTGAAAGTGCATGTATCTAGGTATGTGTTCTCAAAATGGTATTTTTTAGTCACAAGTTGTGATTCAGTTTATACTTTCAGGTTATGCATATATATTTATCCACATTCTACATATACATACATACACAGAGGCTCACACACAGCTGATTTTATCTGATTTTATTTACCATGTAATTAATTATAAAATAAGTTGAAGATATCCTATCAATTGGTCTTCAGTTAGTATGTAAGCATTTGTACAGAACAACAATTTTCACACTATTTTTTCTGGGATATAAATGTCAGATAAAATTCACATAAATCTTGCATTCCAAATGGCCGTGGCATCACTAAAACAGGGTGATGGTTATGCCATTTCCAAAGCTGCCATTCCATTCATTTGTCTTCTTCTCATGAATGTGTATATAAGTCACCGTGACATTAAAGCAATGGCCTCTGAAATGTTTTAATCAAGCACATCACTTAGTTTTATTTTTAAGTAAATTATTCAAAAATTAGTTTTCTTCACTATGATTAATAACAAATTCCTTGTGGCACTTTCTGTAATGAGTCTCATTACAAGAGTGATCCTGACTCTGGCCAGGTTCCAGTCTTGGCTCTGCCATTTACTAGCAACACAGCTTCCCAGAGCTCAGTTTTCTCATCTGTAAAAATGGGAATAGTAACATTAATGATTTGCGTGATAGTCTATGTACATTGATTTTTGTGATATCCGCTTCATAGCAACCGCTTAGAAACTGTTCACTGCTGTATCATTCGAGAATCAGTAGCAGGAAAGTAAAAGCACTATAGCTATTTTAAACTTAAGCATCTACATACGGATAGGTGCTTGGAAAACTTTTGGAGGATTGGGGGGGGCATGCTAAAGCCTAGGCTACAGATATAATTGCATCTCAAAACCACTCAAACTAATGCACCAGGGTTTCTATTTACACTGCACAGTCAAAAACTGGTGGGGTCAGGAAGCTACCACTGCCTCACATGAGTCACAAGAGAGCTATAGCTGTAATTGAAGGCTCTGAAGACTACTGCTGCCATTACTATACTTCGACTCTCATGAAGTGAATCATTGTACACTGGAAGCTGCTACAGAAAAACTCAAGGTGTCTACCAATCTTGTTTCTTCCTTTCCTTTCCTTTCCTTTCCTTTCCTTTCCTTTCCTTTCCTTTCCTTTCCTTTCCTTTCCTTTCCTTTCCTTTCCTTTCCTTTCCTTTCCTTTCCTTTCCTTTCCTTTCCTTTCCTTTCCTTTCCTTTCCTTTCCTTTCCTTTCCTTTCCTTTCCTTTCCTTTCCTTTCCTTTCCTTTCCTTTCCTTTCCTTTCCTTTCCTTTCCTTTCCTCCCTTTCCTCCCTCCCTCCCTCCCTCCCTCCCTCTCTCTCTCTCTCTCTCTCTCTCTCTCTCTCTCTCTCTCTCTCTCTCTTTCTTCTTTTTTATTAGTTTAAGGTGGACAAAACGATGTAATAGTTAGACATTTATAATCCTCATAAAGTGATAACCCCCCAATCTACTACCCCTCTGACATTGTATATAGCTGTTACAATTCCATTGACTCTATTCCCTGTGCTGTACTCCACATCCTTTGTGTGTGTAAATATATATATATATATATATATATATATATATATATATATTTATTTATTTATTTATTTATATATGTGTATATAAATATATACACATATATAAATAATACACACATATATGTGTGTGTATATATATATATATATATATTTATTTATTTATATATGTGTATATATATTTATATATGTATATATAGTTATGTATATATATTTATAGTTGTATAATTGTATTTATGTATATTGTATAGTTGTATAGTTGTATTTATGTGTATATATATATGTATATATATACACATAAATACAACTATACAACTATACTATATATATGTGTATATATGTATATATATATATATATATATATATATATATATATATATATATATATAGTTGACATTCAATATTATTCAACTTCAGCTTCAGGTGTATAGCGAAGTGGTCAGGCATCTATACAGTCCGTGAAGTGGTCTCCCTAATATGTCCAGTGCCCAGAAGATACCCTTCATAATCTTTACAACATTACTGATTATATTCCTTAAATTGTATTTCATATGCCCGTGACAATATTATGACAATTTGTGCTTTCTAATCCCTTTACCTTCTCCCCTATCCTCTGTCCTATCTAGCAACCATCAGTTTATTTTTTTCCCTACATTTCTGAGTCTGTTTCTGTTTTCTTTGTTCATTTATTCTGTTCTTTATTTTCCACATATAAATGAGATCATGTGGTATTTGTCTCTCCGTCTAACTTTTTTCACTTAGCATAAGATTCTCTAGGTCCGTCCAGGTCATTGCAAATGGTAAGATTTCATTCTTCTTTAAGGCCGAGTAATACTCCATTGTGTAAATGTATCACAGTTTCTGTATGCAATTGTCTGTCAATAGGCATTTCTGTTGTTTCCATGTCTTGGCTATTGTGAATAGCACTGCAATATACATATGGGTTCATGTATTTTTTTTTTAATTCGTTCTTGGACTTCTTTGGATAGATACCCAGGAGTGGAATTATTTGGTCATAAGGTAGTTATTTCCATTTTCAATTTTTTGAGATACCTCCATACTGTTTTCCATAGTGGCTGCACCAATCTGTAATCCCACCAACAGTGCATGAGGGTTCCTTTTTCTCCACATCCTCACTAGCACTTGCTTTTTGATTTATTGATGATAGCTATTCTGACCAGAGTGATGTGATATTTCATTGCATTTTTTTATTTGAATTTCTCTAATAATTAATGATGTTGAACATGTTTTCATATGTGTGTTGGCCATCTATATGTCTTCTTTAGAGAAATGTCTCCTCATGTTCTCTGCCCATTTTTTAAATTGGGTTGTTTGTCTTTTTGTTGTTGAGTTGTAGGAGTTTTTCTAAAATAAATTTTGGATATTAACCCTTTATCAGATGTATCATTGGCAGTCTGCTTTCATAGGATGAAAGTTAAAATAGCAGGAGGGCCCCACTAACTCCTACTTTCCAAATCTCATGTAAGTGCATGAAAATGGTAAACCTTCCTTTGAATTTAGGATCCTAGATGTCAGACAGTATGGGGAATTTAGTTATTTGTTTCCATTATTAGGAATCCAAGAATGCTTTGGCATAGATGAGTGTCAAATCATAGATATCATAGTTATCATTGTCATTAGTATAGACATTGGCGTTCTCTGCTATGTTCTGAAGAGTGTGCCATCACCAGAGTGTGCAGTATCGTCACTAGTGGTAATCAATAGTCATGTCATGTAAGATAGCCTCCTAGTCCCTATAATATACTAGTACACCTAGCATAATACGTACCCTTAGAAGATTTACAGTAACGTGAAAATGGTATTATATAAAAGGTAACTAAAGATCTAAAATAAATTTTACCAACTGCTAAGTGTATTCTTAAAAGGCCATTATACCTATTGACAGCATCTTTTCCAAGGTGGTTTGTTTAAATATTAGCCTATTTCCTCTAAGACCCTTTGTAACCATACATAGGAATTTACTGTTTAACATTGGGAAGGTGCTTTTAATTTTTTGATGAGAGATAAAAATGAGTTTGTTTCTTATGATTACAATATTTAAGTTAATATAACCAAAACAAACAACAACCAAAAAACAAAACAAAACAAAAACCCAAAAAACAAACAGTTGTAGCCTTAAATAAAGCAATTTCCACTAAAGAAAGCCTGAGAGACTGAAGGCTTGAGAATAGTATTTTATAAAAATCCCTTATTTTCTTATTCTCTAAGTCACTCTTAGTTTTCACGTCTTTCTTTACTGGGAAATTCCCTATTTCTCATCCTGACATAAGCAAGGGAAATGATCTAAGTTTGCAAAAAAACTAAAAAAACAAAAAAAGTATATATATGGCAAAAGAGGGCATTAGAGTAATGGAGACAAAGCAGGACAAGCACACAAATCAGAGAGGATTTCTCTGTTCGTGGTCAATGTGCGCAAATATCATTAACTTGAATAGAAGTCAGCTGTTGCACTTATGAAAGAGTAACCCTGTTTTTGAGTATATTATTTGTCTACATTGAAAAACACATTTCTTTGTTTTGATAGACATCACAATTACCCCTACAATGTAATCACAGTCATATTTGTGCACACAAGAGAAAGATTATCTCCCTGTATTCCTGGGATAGAATTGTGAATGTTATCATGATGAACAACAGCCTAGGTGTGCAATATCTCTTAGCAACCGGTCCAGATTTTTTCCAACATAGGTATGTTCATAAGCATAGGAGCTAAAGAGTGGAGACCATAAGACGGTAACGGTTATTTGCTTCATTTTTTGTTGTTGTTGAACATACATTACAGGCACTAGAGGTAAAAGTATAAATAATACAAGTTTCTCATTGTCTGTTTAGGATTGAGAAGCAAATTAATATTTATAAAATAATGTGCATTAATTAAATTTTATTTAAAGATATAAATAATATACTTGACTAGGGGATCTAAAACTCACTAGGGAATAAATTCCAATAAGTTTCAAATGCAAATATTAAAGAATTTCAGGGATAGTGTAGTCATCTTTCTAATGGGAAGATGAAAAAATGTCCTTGCTGAGAAGTTGAAAAAATACGTGAAAGTTAAACATCAAGATTTCTAAATAAAGATAGTAGACTGAATAGAGAGAAGATCTTTGTTCCTTTTCAAAACCCCATTAAAATGAGTATTTCTAAAAAAGATTTAAATATATGCTATTGGAGAGAATAAGAAGGAGACAGTGCCAACAAAATCTTAGAAGTTGGAAAGCAGTTGGTTGAGTGAGAAATAAGTTAGACAAGCCAACAACACTGATCACAAAGAGGTTCAGGGGAAAGTTAAGAGGCAAACCTGATTTATACTGGAGATTTCTAAAATCCTGAAGAATGATCTGGATAAGATACTTTTGAAAATGAGAGGAGGATGGAACTAAATGTCAAAGAATTGATAGAAAATCTAAGAGTCACTTATTGGACAAAAAATTCAGGAGACTAGATGACAAATACCAGAAGAGAACATTTACTTCAAAAATCCTAACAGACTAGAAAAGGTATATCATCAGATAAAACAGGTAGTCTCATATAGATAAAGAATTTCAAATAAGCATGATAAATATGCAAAATACCAAGGGGACATTGTACAATATGAAGGAAAATGAAATAATAAAAAAAGGTCAAATATACAAATTATGAAAATAAAAGTTTAGATTTTAAAAAATGAAATATTTGGGACAAATACAATAATTAGTTAGTGACTTTCAATATCCATCCAAGTAACTCTCTAACAAGAAAGCTGGAAAAGATAAAGAAATAGAAAATATTAAAAGTTAAAAGGTATAAAATAAATGCATAACTGATAAGAAAAGTTCAGAGATGTGAAAGACTGTAATAAAAGTGGTACCCAACATCATAATGGGCTAACAGGAGCCCCCAGAAGGAGAACATTTTAAAATGTAGAGTGAATTCTTTAAAGAAATGCAGAGAAACATTTAGAAGAGTGGAAAAATGAATGACCTGAGATCTAAGGCCTTATTGGACATTATAAGAAAACAAACAAACAAACAAACAAACAAAAAAAAAAATTCTTAGTTTCCAGAAAGAAAGAAGACATCATTTACAAAATAACATTTAACTGATATCAGGGGTATCAAGAGCAATATTGGATACAAGAAAACAATGTTGTAGACTTTTTAACCTATTGAAGAAAAATAACTGAATCTAACATTTCATATCCAGCCAAACTGACATTTAAATAAGACAACAAAACAAAAGTCAAATAATATTCTCATGTTATAATACCTTAGAAAGTTAGCTTCATAAAAACCCACAATAAAACAACTTTTGAAAAAAAATACTTAGAAAAAAATACAAAATACAAGAGATATGAGTTATAGATAATAAAATAACTTGTAAAATTTGTTCTCTAAAGCAAAACAAAACAAACAGAAAAGCTCCCTTTAAGAAAGCAAAATCATCCACACAAAAAAATGAACACATATAAATGATAATTCTAAATTAAAATTCTACACAATATCTTTATGAGGGGGATTCAGCAGGGGAAAATCTAAATTGGGCGAAGGTGTTAGAGGAAGAAATAGATAATAATTAACATGTGTGCATATAAATGTGTATTAGATTTTTTTGGCCTTCTGATTGAAAAGAATAAACTGAAACAAAAATTTAAAATTAATGATTATTCATAATTCACAAAATGAAATGGTGCCAAGAATTTCAAATAATTAAAATGTCAAAATATATATCTAAACAATTTTTGCAGTATTTATGTTTCTGAAGTTATTAAAGCACAAAATTACCCCAAAACCTTCTGAGGCAAACTGTTTTATGTATAAGTGTGTGTGTGTGTGTGTGTGTGCGCGTGTGTGTGTAAATGATTTGTATGTTCCCAATGAGATGGAAAAACAAAGCATGGATGGAAAAGACAACTGATAATTGTGAGCAAAACCAAGGTTATAAAAATAAATCTAAATGAATATTTTAATATCACATACACATACATATCCATCCACACATAATCACATAATTGTGTGCACATATTCATTATTTATGATCAGGCATAATGCAAGCTCATAAGTAAAACCAGAGATTTCAATCTCTCTTTGCCTCTGATGATATTCGGTGAAATGGGGAAAATGACAAAGATACAGCAATTGGAATCAGTTAAGAAATATGAGACATGACCTTTTTCAGCAAATTCAGATAGAACATGTTTTGGGGCTGGATGTCCAAGTTTATGTATGTGTGTAAAATTGCGTGTGTGTGAAAATGTGTATGTGTCATTTTGCCCTCTATAAATACTAAAGTTTGGCATTCAAATCTCTGATTTGGAGTTATACACTACTTTCTGTAATAAACTCATTCACTGAAGAGGACCTTGGCATGTATTTAAAATCATTTTTAGGAAAGGCTGAAAACAGACATTTTGAAAGAAATCATTTCCACTGTGCTTTTCAACTAGTCTACAACAGAATGGTTCAACACAGTTTCTCATGACTTTCCCTGGATTCTAAAAGACAGGGCTGAGCTTTCCCAGAGTTTTCCTTTGTGCTTGGGAAAATAATGTACCAATCAATTAAAAACACCTCAAATAGAATCTATGAAATATATTTCTCCATTCTACAGTCAACAATGCTGATCAATAACTTAAGTCTCTTTTCTTTTGGGCTTCATCAAAAACCATTTTTTCCATGGGAAAGAAAATGAGGGAATAAAAAGAAATCTAAAATTACAGTGGACAATGTGTAACCTTTCCACAGTAGGAGGGACATTAACTGTGCAAACAGGTTATTTAAAATGATTCAGAACTGATTTGCATGTGTGCCCTTTGGGTGAAGTGATGATTATTTGCTTAGCAGGTTTACCCCTGACATGGACCTCTCTGGATGGCCAGTAAAGAAACCCTAGGTTGCTATGACAGGCCCTTTATTAACACCAAAGTAATAATTTCTAACAAGTGGTCAATTCTGGAACAAAGGACAGGGATAACATTTACTGGTAATGCGATGTTCAGAGCTTGGCCAGCATAATAAGAACAAGGTCACAGGATCCATTTTATTTGCATATTATTTGATTAACATTTACAGTGGCTAAGCAAGTAGAGGCCACATATGGAGCCCAGAAGAAGTCACCACCCCTGCAATAAAGGTTTCGATCTAATTTAACCAGACCCAGAAATCAGTAAAAAGAGGAATATAAACACATGCATCTTGGCTAAAATCCATGGTGTAATTACCTTCTGCCTACATAAAATTCTTGCTGTTCTCATTTGAGAAGTTATTTTTCCACCTTCCTTCTTAAATTGCTGTTGTTCTGCGGAGTGGCCATCACATGGATCACACAGGTGCCTACACTCCAGTCTGGTAAACCCACTCTATTATCAGGACTTAGTTCCACTTTAAGAGGGTGTTTTAAAGTGTACTGCTGATTGTGCAAATGCCATATAATACCAATACTTGGGACCGCAAATGTGTCCTCTCCTGGGATGTCAAGATGCCACGGGAACTGTGTGCTTTCTTGTGCAGTTTTTGGGTGTAGGAGGTAATTGAGGTGCTGTCAGCAGTGACTAGGGAGCTATTTTAAACTGCTTCCACTAAGGTAAAAATCACTGGTGCTGAGGGTCCTTACAATATACATATGGAAATCCTTCTCGTAGCTTTTAAAAAATTAAGCAACAATAGAGCCATTGAAAGTGGAACACCAAGTTTTTATGCCCGGCGATGCAGCCTAATGTTGTATTGTAATTACAGGGCTGTCTCTGTTAGGGAAAGTGATTTACCATCTATCCAATCTTACCACAAGGGTGAAATTTATTCAACTTCTTCAAGGCCTCAATTTCTTCACTCATAAGTATTTCAGAGGGTTCATTTCGTAATTAAATGAGAGCTATTTATTGAATATATGTAGCATAATAAGTGCTCAATATGTGATATACAGTAACATTGATTATGTTTATTGAGATTTATTAGTAAGTTACAATTTCTATTTACTTCCTAAAGGATTAGATGCACAGATGGCATTCCTATGTACATAAAGTATTAAAAAGAATCTGAGAAGATACTTAGAAATCACAAATAGAAAAAGAAGGAAATGACAATATAGGAAACTCAGGACTGAGAGTTAAATTTGACTTTGAGTATTTGAACAACAAATCCTAATAAATATGAAAACATAGAAGAAATATGGAGACATAAAAAGTTTAGATAATTTTCATTGTCTGACAAAATAAACATGTCAAATCATTAGTAAAGGCGAACACTTTGTGACATTAGTGGTAGATTATCTTTAAGTTAGTGATTAAATACATTTAAAAAATGTTTACCATCTTTAATGCAACTGTGCTTCAGTACCTAACAAGGAATTTAAACTTTAGGAGTTTGACTCTACCCAAAGATTCTGTATCAGTGTTGTCCAATGGAGATGTAATTAATACAGCCATATGTGCCATTTTAAATTTTCTAGTAGCCACGTTAAAAAAGCTAAAACTTAACAAGTAAAATTAATTTCATAACATATTGTATTTGCTCACTTATATTTAAAATACTAATATTTCTACATGTAATCAATATAAAATCATGAATAAGATATTTTGTATTTTTCTCATACCAAGCTTTCAAAATCTGTTGTGTATTTTACATTTACAGTATACCTTCATTTGCACTACTGACATTTTAAGTTAATAATTGTACTGAGATAGTGTGCTTCTAGATTAACTAGTGCTTCCATGTTGGATACCATGTTTCCAAACTAACTTTACATGGACATACATAATATTCAATTATTTAGAAAAGTAAACAAAGTAAAGGATAAGCAGGCATGTCTATTTAAGAAGTTCATATACATGTACTTATGATGACATAATCACTGATTGCTATGTCCAAACACATTAATTTTCTATTTATTCTTATATTCAACAAATATTTGAATATGTCTGGCATATTTTTGAATATGCAGAGGAAATGTTTAACCTTTCCATAGCAGGAGATTATTAAATGGGCAAACCATTAGACTTAAACAGTGCAGAAAATATTCTAGTCACTGAGGAAATAACAGCAGCAAACAAAAAGAAACCCTCACTTTTGGAGATAAATTCAAGTAGGGTAGGGGCAGACATTAAAAAAAAAAAAAAATCTATATTTTGTCAGGTGGCTATAATTACTATGAACACAATAAACACAATAACAGTGAAGTGGTGGAATTCTTGAACACTACTTTATTCATTACATTTTTATTGCGTTTATTGGGGTGACATTGGTTAGTAAAATTATATAGGTTCAAAGAAAGTTATGAAAACCCAAAATGAAATATTTTGCTGTTAAGATACCAGAGGATTAAAGTTGTTTTCAAAATTATGTAGGTTTCAAGTATATGCTTCTGTAATATATCATCTATCTATCTATCTATCTATCTATCTATCTATCTATCTATCTATTATCTATCTATCATCTATCTGTATATTGCATTGTGTGTTCAACACCCAATCTCCTTTAATTACCATATATTTGAACCACTTTACCCTCTTCTCCCACCCTCCTTCCCATTTACCATCTGATATCCATTAACATGTCCATTGTGTCTATGAGTTTCTGTTTGTTTTATTTTTATTAAATTTATTGGGGGTGACATTGGTTAGTAAAATTATGTAAATTTCAAGCGTACATCATGTATATACTGTATTGTGTGCTCACCATCCAGAGTCACTTCTCTTTCCATCACCTTATGTTTGACCCCCTGTACCCTCCTCTACCACTCCCGACTCCCCTTACCCTCTGGTAACCACTAAACTGTTGTCTGTGTCTATGAGTTTTTGTTTCTTTGCTTGTTTCTTTGTTTGTTTGTTGCTTGCAGTTTTATATCCCATATAGGAATTTAGTCGTAAAATTCTCTATTTTTTCTGTCTGACTTCTTTCGCTTAGCACAATAATCTCAAGATTTTTCCATGTTGTCACAAATGGCAGTATTTCATCTTTTCTTATGGTTGAGTAATATTCCATTGTATATATGTACCACATCATTGTTATCCAATCATCCATCAATGGACACTGTGGTTGTTTCCATGACTTGGCCACCATGAATAATGTAGCAGTGAATATAAGGGTACATATATCTTTACAAATAAATGTTTTCAGATTTTTGGGGTAGATAGCCAGAAGAGGGATTGCTGGTTCATATGGTAATTGTATTCTTAATTTTTTGAGGAACCTCCACACTGTTTTCCATAGTAGCTTCCCCAGTTTATATTCCCACCACAGTGTATGAGGGTTCCTTTTTCTCCAAACCTCTCCAACGCTTGTTATTACTTGTCTTTGTTGATAGCCAACCCAGCAGGTGTGAGGTGATATCTCACTGTGATTTTGATTCACATTTTCCTAATAGCTAGTGAATTTGAGCATCTTTTCATATATCTGTTGGCTGTTTGTATGTCTTCTAGGGACAAATGTCCATTTAGGTCCTTTGGCTATGTTTTAATTGGATTTTTGTTTTTTGTTGTTGTTGAGTTGCTTGAATTTTTCTTACATTTTAGATATTAGCCCTTTCTCAGAGGTGTTGATTGCAAATATCTTCTCCCATTAGTTTGGTTGCCTCTTTATTTTGTTGATGGTTTCTTTTGCTGTGCAGTTTGATATAGTACCATTCATTTATATTTACTTTTACCTTCCTTGCCTTTGAGTTCATATTCATAATACTCTCTCTGAAACCAAGTTACATAAGTTT
This sequence comes from Rhinolophus sinicus, assembly GCF_057876585.1. Taxonomy (NCBI): domain Eukaryota; kingdom Metazoa; phylum Chordata; class Mammalia; order Chiroptera; family Rhinolophidae; genus Rhinolophus; species Rhinolophus sinicus. Next base: position 53,500,483 of record NC_142514.1, read on the forward strand.
AGTCCTTATGCTTTTTTTCTATGCAATTTATTGTTTTAAGTCTTATGGTTAGGTCTTTGATCCATTTTGAGTAATTTTGGTACATGGTGAAAGATAGCAGTCTACTTTTATTCCTTTGCCCATGACTTGCCAATTTTCCTAGCACCATTTATTGAAGAGACTTTCTTTTCTCCATTGTCAGTTTTTGGCTTCTTTGGTGAAAATTATCTGCCCATTTATATGTGGGTTTATTTCTGGGTTCCTAGTTCTATTCCATTGGTCTATGTATCTTTTTATGTTTGTTTTTTTTGTTCGTTTTTTGTTTTCTTGTTTTGTTTTATTTTGCCAATACCTTGTTGTTTTGATTATTGTCACTTGGTAGTATAAATTGAAGTCAGGGAATACCTCCAGTCTTTTCTTTCTTTTTTTTTTTTTAATCAGGGTTGCTTTTGCTATTAGGGTGTCTTTTGTGATTCCATACAATTCTGATGATTTTTTGTTCTATTTATTTAAAAAATGCCATTGGTATTTTTAAGGGGTTGCATTAAATTTGTTGAAGACCCCTCTGATGAGGTAAAATGTGAGCAAACATGAATCAAGGAAGGATATGAACCAAAAGGAGTATGGGGAAAGAACAATCCAGAAAGAGAGAAAACCAAGCACAGAGAATTTCAGAAGGAAATTCAAGATTAGCAGATTCAAGGAGCCATACTGGATGGTTCTCCTTGGCCAACAATTATACCTCACTATCATCTGTCTTTAAAATAATTATATAAATAAACAAAACTGAGGTTTCAATTCATAATGTTTGTTTATGACTACTTTTACTTTGTATTCTTGAGAAACCAGTAAAATGGCTTTTGGTTTCTTAATGAAGCATGAGATTAGGCCATCAGTCTAGAATAAGGGTTTGGTGAAACTTTAGACGTTTTGAGAAGGATAAGGTAGAAAACTGAATGGGAATGTAAAGGTTTTAGGGAGACAGAACAATGGCTGGTAGTCATGATACATTGGACAAATCTCAAATTTTCACTTTTGCTGATATTTAGGATGCTCATGAAAAATAAAAAAGAATGAAATGGAACTTTTCCTCTTCTCATTTGTGGAAAGACATCCAAGCAAAAGTATATGCACATATTATGAAGCTCTCTATTTTTCTCAGCCATCTAGGAAGTTAAGGACTATCTCTCCCCACCCCCCCACCCCCAGAATCCAAAGAGACAAAAGATCAATACAAATTATCCATCATATTCAACTAGTAATAAAACTGGAGTTACATGAAAGGGTGTGGTGAACTGAATTGGAGGCACAATATCAATGAAACCTATTATAGCCCCAATTGAAATATTTCTGTGTTAAGATACCAGAGGCTTAAAGCATCAGAGAATTTGCAGGATAAGGAGGCATAGTATTAAATTATAACTGATATCTGATAGATATACAAATTGGTCAAAAAACTTCTTCCATTTGGAATTCTATTCCTATGGCACATGAATGTAGATAATCTTAACTTGTAAATATTACAATATTGAACTTGACCCCAGTTTGCATCTGAAAATAAGTGATGATCTTATGAAATACTAGGCAGAAAACTAGTACAGGAAGGAAATTGTTGTTTTTTTGCTTGCTATTGGAATAAAAATCTACTACATATTTCCACATGCCCTATCTACTCTCCACCCTTCTCCACCTAATTTGGGCCCTAGGAAACTGCCTGCCTCAGTGACCTCCTGTGCCCTCCATCTTCTCTTGGTTTAAGCCTGTGAAAATTCTTGGTAGCACATTTGAAGGTAGAAGGACACACAGATCAGAAGAATGGGTTGACTGCATTGGAATGACTATGTCCTTTCTGTATGGAGCCTTTTTGCATATATCGATTTTTCTCCAGGTTTTGGTAACCACTCCTTCCATTGACCCATAAATACTTAAGAATGATAGCTTTCTAGTCCGAGGACATTGCATTATCCTTTATTAAACCCTGTTCACACTTTGTAACTACTCCTTTATAAAACCATCAAATCCAGATTAAGCATGCTATATTTCCTTCTGGAACCCTGACAGATTCAAAGGCCTCTCAAGAAACAAAAGACATTTAAACTGCAGGGAGATTAGATATGACATAGTAATATTGCATTTATAGAAACTTTAAACCTGCTTGGAATAGTACATGTGTGATCCAACTCTTAACATCCAGTGAGACAAAAATCCCTCCTTCTTTAGGTGACCTGAGGATAATAGGAGACCATGGCTTCTGTGGTAACTGAGTACAGAGCCCTACCAAATTATTTTTTCCAATTAAAATTTAATTCTAGGGCTATGGCAGGGAAAATATACAATGAACTAGGAGCATCTTTTAGTACCAGAAAGTAAGGTGCAAAAGGATGGGGCATGTCAAAGAGACACAAGGAGTCAAACTGAAAGAGCTCTGAAAGGTCAAGGCTAGAACAATTTCTGCAACAGAAGCAGTAATAAATAAATAACACAGTATTGTATTATAATCCAAAGTAAAACATAAATAAATAAATAAATAAATAAATAAATAAATAAATAAATACACATGAGTCCATGATGGTATAAATAAAATAATGAAGAAAAAATTGAGAAAGAAGAGAGTAATCTTCCTAATAGAAGAATCCCATATAATCCCAAATAACATAAATGGATACTCTCCTTTTCAGGAAGGAGAGCTTAATCCCACTCCCTTCTCTTAATGGTGGGCTTGACTTCAGCATTTCTAAATTCCTTAGCTATACAGTTTGATTCTTCACTGAGAATAATGTGATGGATTTTCTAAAGACTGAAAGCTTTTAACCCTGCTAAATTCTAATATTCACACTCTCCCCTAGCCCATAGCCTCATATAATTTTGGCTTATATAAATGATTCTTATTATACTTGTAGTAGCAAGAAACAAATTGATCCAAATGAGGTTTTTTTGTTTTGTTTTGTTCTTAAAAAAAAGAAAGAAAAAGAAAAGAAAAAGCCCTCCACTCTACATTTTTTTTTTTTTTTTTTGTCCAAGGAGGGGAGAATAACCAGTGATTTTGTGTATGCCATTGATTTCTGTAGACAAAGAAAAATGTACTTAATAGTTCATGTGCTAAGATATATTGACTATGATTTCATCCTCTGACTTAGGAAGGTAAAAGGAATGCATCTTTCTGGACATGGAAATGTGAAAACTTTCCTTCGGCAACTCTCTGGTTGGTTCAAATGCAAATCATGGTCTGACTGGAGAGACTCCTTGTTCCTAAGAAGTTTTGAGGGCCATTTTCCCTTTTGCTCTCAAAGAACTATAGGGAAGGTTTATCACAAATGTTACAAAACCAAAAAGAACAATAAATCAACCCAAATTTATTGCTTTTTCAAGGCAATTTACTAGATACCAGTAGATACTGGGGTGGGAGAAAAAATATATATGTTTCTAGTGTTACATTATACATTTTAGAGAAAAGAAGTCTTGACAAGTGTTATGAAAAGCAGGGTTCTTTTGAAAATATATGTAGAAATAGCTAAATTGATTGATACATTTATAATCATAAATTTCTATTTTAGTGGACCAAACAAAGCCAAAGTGCTGTGAGGTATCATTTTATATCCCCCCGACTGTTAGAGCAGCCACACACAAACTCATATCAGGAAGCATCATTCTTACTGATAGGAACTTTGAGAGACTTCTAAAGAAAATCGATTTGAGAAGGAAATGTCAATTCCTCCTAGTTTGAGAAACATACTACTATAGCAAACCTAAGTCCAGCAATCAAGACAAAATATGGTCTGAAAATTCTGATACAATTTCAAAATGACTCAAGTTTGCAGACAATAATTAATGGAAAATATTTCACATAAAGAGGATAATACAATTCTCTGTTTGAAGTATAAGGTTGAATGCAAGATGGCAAAATGTTGAAAAGATTTCAAAAAATAACAAAAAGTCTCACAGAAGTGTTAAATTATCAGTAATCCTTATCTAAGATTATTTATTCCTAAATTGTTTTATTTGGTTAAATATTGCAAACAGCCAGGATTAAACATTTTTTATTTCTCTGAAGCTCCATATATCCTGCTAAACAAAAATTCTTTGGATAAATATACACAATTATTTTGAATGCTTCATTAAATAAATCTGTTGGTCAAACCCAACGAAGTTTATCAACTGAGAAAGAGAAATTAAATTTATCCTCAGTCTTCAAAAATGTTGCAACTTTTACAAATGTCTTTGTACATAATTGTCTCAGGACTGGTAATACCTCACAAGTACCCATCCTATGGCAAAATCCTGGTTATCTTTAAGACTCTATTCAGGTGTTATTGACTCTTTAAAGATTCTCTAAAGTCTTCTTGCCTATCCTGGTATAAATTTTTCCACATTCATTCATTTGACATCTTTTATTTACACTCTGAAATTGGCTATCTACTATATTTTCTGTCTACTCACATTTGGAATTTTCTCCCTTCAGGGCTAGAGAGGGATGCTCACCTCCTATAGCAAAAGCCTTTCCCCAGCTAGTGAAAGTATTATTTAATATTTGTAATTTTAAATGATTGGTTGGCTGTTGCAATACTATAGGGAAATATTAATATTTGAGATTTTTTTAAGTAGTTGATTTAATAATTGAATAATCTAGTGATGAATTGGGCACTGTCAGTTACTGTTTCATTTTTGGCTGCTTTCCTCAGGCATTGAGCTTTTACTAAAAGAAAGTGAATGTTATTCTGTGTATGAAAAAGAGGATCTTGGTGGGCAGAACTGTTATAGAGAGCTGATTAGTGGTAGAGACTGGAAGTTAAACAACAGGATGGAATTCCAGTTCTACTACTTACTTGTATGAATTTGGGTAATTTCCTCATAAAATCAAAATTAATGAGCTCTTTGAGCCTTGATCGATTCTCTTTAAAACAAATCTCATTAGGTCAATTAATACGGAAAAAAAAATCCTCTCCAATGCAAACCAGTGAAGAGAAGTATAGGCCTTTTCTATTATATTGGGAAAACATCAGATATATTATATCACAAAGCATCCTAAAATTCCTGTTAGAATATGACTGCCGTTTTGACAACACTTCTGCTCTTTATGGATGCTCTCACAACTCTCTTGGTTTCGCTCAATGCAGATCCTTTTCAAATGGCTGCAGGTCTGTTCTCTTAATTCTGTCTTTGTCCACTAATCTGTGTCTCTCTGATCTCATGTAAAGCAATTTGCTGTCTCTTGAATCCCCCAATTCTACTACTCTGGCTTTACCTTGGCTCTCAACTCAGGAGAAAACAAAGCTGAGTTACGTATTCCGAGAGCTATCTTGAGGAAGCAAAGGAATCATCCTATTTAGGAAGCAGAATAAGGCAAGCAAAATGCTTCTATGTTTTTGAATACATTTAATCTCTCTTAGTTTTAGTTATTTCATCTATAATGATAATAATAGAACAATACACACCTCCTAAGAATGTTACCAGGATTTTAAATGTGATAATGCATATAAAATCCTTTATAATTATCACATAGAAAGGAATAAAAACATGTTAGCTTTGTAATATCTTAGTCAATAGCTTCCATGGGTTTATTGAACACTTGTTGGTCATTAAATAATGTCTGTACTTGTAACAAAGTCTCTCCACTGGCAAATTCCACTAACTTTGTGGAAGCAATCTTCATTCTTCGTCTCAAGCTGACTTCCATGTTTTTAACCTTTGGGTTTTTAACTGAAGAACTCCTGGAAATTTAGCCCAAATGGTTTCCTAAGTCCAGTATATGACCATGATTTTGCAAATAAAATTATCATTTTTTACAATGATACAATGCACTTGTGCCTCCCTCCTACAATCTGAATTTTCTTATAGTTAAAATAATTTTTTTGACATAAAGTGAAAACCTCAAACATAAGTTCCTCCTTTTGGAAGGTACATGGCTTTTGATAGTCATTAGTCATGAGGTCCTGAGAGTTTTTAAATCTTTTATAGTTAATACAGTATATATCATAATTTTCTATCATGGATTGCCCTGAAACCTTGTGTATATCTAAGTTGGATATATGGAGAAAAGCTTTCATTTATAGGTTGCTAGCATGTTTCATTCTAAAATGTATTCCAGTGTCCTAACCTAGATTGTGCATCCAAGACATTTTAATTTCTGGATCGTGTGTCCAATTCTCATTTCTAGGCATTTGTTAGCTGAGTCAAAATTATTAACTCAGTAAATTTCTGTACACCCATTGACAATAGCTTCAGATCTTTTGATAAGATGAACAATGATTAAGTGCACTGAAATATGCAGAAACTCCCAGAATTAACAACACTGTTTCTACATTGCACATGTGCCAATATGAATAGATAGTATATAAAAATAATTCTATATTTCTTTTTTCTATTTCAGAAGACAGATTTACTCCAATTTCATGGCATATATAGCTTGATGATTGTGCTTGATAGATGATATATTTGATCATATTGCAGATACAGTTTCTCTATATTGATAAGCTGAAATGAAATACCGTTTCCTTCAAAATGAAAAGACTGAATATATCTTTCATTCTAATTGCTAAAGTACTTTAAGAAGGCATGGTATCTTTTATCCAAGTGCTCTAGGAATGAGATTCAAGGCAGAAATTCTCTATAGCCCAATATTTGATTATTTTAAACACACACACACACACACACACACACACACACACACGTATCTCTCTCTCTCTCTTTCTCCATATATAGATATAAAACTTTAAAACCTGACTTTACATTTTTCTATTTGTTGAGATGTGGAATGACCTTGTTTAAATAAAATACAATAAAAAAGTTCAAAATTACTCCTAATGCTAATTAACAAAACAAATCTTGTTTAAACATCTCTTTTAAAATAAGCAAATTTTTGCTAATTTTAATCAAATTTTCTAGGTAATATTAAACTTTTGCATATTAAGTAGAAACTTAGAATGCGTAGACACATTTGTTTCAAATATGCCAAAAGCACTATGACTAATGACAGAAAGTCTTTGTTCATATTGGCTTTCTGTATTATTAGTACACATTATAAGATAATTATATTTTAATTGGAAAAGATATATCAAGGATATATGAGCAACTATCTGAGTTAAAGCCTATTTTTATTGCTTAAATCTTGATTAAATTACCCAGATATACAAACCTTATGCATTTTGTCTTAAAGTCTTTCAAAATTAGCTTGAATGTGTCTAAAAATGGCAAGAAGAAAATTTTGTCTGTTTTCTGTTGCATGCGAGCATCAAATTATCCATGTAGTGATTGACTTGATTAATCTGTTTTCTCACCATTAGTCAATTACTTATCTGTCTTCTGTAAATGATATACTGTATCTCTAAAGATTTTATCTTTATAGTGACTACACATGATATGTCAACAAGTTGAACTATGTGCTGCAAAAAAAAAAAAAAAAAGGAAGTGCTGAAGAGCCCCCAAAAAAGACTAAGTAACATATTAAAACACATTATTAAGTATTTCCTGGTACTGGCTAGTTGTTTACTAACGTATTATTCTGATCAACTCTGGACTTTTAGATAACTCAGGAAAGGAAAACTGTGGTACAGGATATATGCGTGTTATATTCTCATTTCTGAAGTGTAGATTCTAACTTCTGATTTGAGGTTTGAGATAATATACATCAAAATGGTGAAGGAAGCAGTTTTTCAGTAAGGTTTATTGGGTTTTGATCGTTAGTTCTGGTACTTGCTGGCTATTTCATATTGGATAAATTGCTCAAAATTTCTAAGGATAAATTTCCTCATCTGTAGTATAATGCCCGTACAAAAGCTTGAAAGTAATGCAAGCAAGGTGTTTAGTACATAAAGCATTTAGTATTAGCAGTAAAATACTTAGTAATTTACACACATTGCACACACAAAAGTAAAATATTCAGTATCTATTATTTATGTACTTATGTATTATTACACATGCATTTGTTTACTTAAATGTGTGTGTGCTTTTTTTTTTCTTTTTTCTTTTAATCTCTTTTTTTTTTAGGAATTTGTGGCAGGTTGGGCTGCTTGGAAGCAGACTCTGAGAGAGAGATTAGAGTGCAAGGAGTTTATTAGAGAGTACTGTCAAAATCAGCATCTATAGAGAAAAAGGATGGACATAGGACTGGGCAATGGGGAAAGTTAGGCAGCAGTGCAGTCACAACAAGGTTCAACCAACTCCCTAAGCTCTTCAGCTGAAATAGCCTTTCAGATTTGGCTCTCATTGTGGTGAGGGACCTACACTTTCATATCAACCAAGTCATTGGATATAGATTTTTCCAACAAAGAGGCATGAACTTGAGCAACAAAGCTCTCTCCAATGAATGGCAACTCCCTGAAATGACACAACTGAGCATAATCTTCCAGTAGCATTCCCAGTACGTTCACCTTAAAGGGGAACCAAGCAGCAAATTTCAGCATCTATTACAGTAGTATAACTCCTCATAGGCTGTTGTTCTGGTACTTGTTCAGAAGCTCAGTTTCTTTTTCCTGTTTTATTTTTAGTGACTATCAATGGTTGTACCTCTTTTGGAATCAACTGAAGAAAGTTATGATGTCACAGAATTCCTGGAAGGAGTCCTTTGGCAACTTGCTATGCTTTTGTGCATGTACTGGACTTCGATGTGGGCTTACAAAATTTTCTGGGAACATTTTGGATAGCTCTATGCTGACTCATTGGTATTGACAGGTAAGCAACACTCAACTGAAATGAACCTTGTAAAGTAAATAAAATGAAACTTGCAGGTAGGGAAAGTGATTAAGTAACATAATTACCATTATTTAGCCTGGAGAAAAAAAAATTTACTAAGAATATGAGACCAGAGGTGGTTCATCCCTATTGTGTGCAGAAAGGATAAAAAAACAAAACAAACAAACAAAAACCTGATTTTTATTTAATAACAAGAGGAAATTTGGCAATAATCAGGTTGGTATTAACTTAGTAATTTTTTTTTAACTAAAAAAAACTTAGTATTTTTTACTTGGTTATATGTATACAGGGCCAAATAATGGGATGAACCAGAAACCCAGTTTTGTTGTTTAAATTGATTTGGTTGCAGTGTTTTGACAACCTTAAGAGAAAATCAATTTATTGGAATGATACTTGTTTAAAAGATCTTACCATACTCCAAGGAGGAGTTGGAAAACCAAGCCACAGGGCATCTTTCATAGACTCTGTAGGAGTTTGTGATCTTTCTCTTTAAAGGACAGCCGTTGATGTGATTTAACTGTCATGAATCCTAACGTAATATTTCTTATTTTCAAATTTGAATTCATCAGGGGTGATTGTGACTGTCTCAGATTCAGTAAGGTGCCCATTCCTGGATCAAATAATGATAGACAATGGGTGGGGTCATGTAACGCTCACGTGGACAATCTCTTATGGTAAATGGTGTATAAGGGGGAGGCAAGTCCCAGAAGTTTGAGACTCTATCTCTGCAATCATGTATTATGTTGAATTAAATACTCTTGGCTAAATTTGGACTGTATTCTGCTTATTCTAGGTAGGCAAAGATCAAAGGTGTGTATGTGTGTGTGTGTGCGTGTGTGTGTGCTATAATATAGAAGTAAGTAACTGAGAAGGAAACATTTAAATATATTTGAAAATAAGATAAATTCCCATCTGTTTGGAATGATTTAAAACATATCTCTTTACTAAATAAAATGGTATGATTTATATGATTATAAAATAATATGATTTATATGACTATAAAATAATCTTCCCCCATACACCCAACCTGAAATGAAAGCCTGCTTCCCACATAAAATAATAAAGTATGAACATATATTTATGCATGCTGTGTGTGTGCAGGTATTCCCATATATAATTTTTAAATCACAGAATAGTATTGCTTTTCACCTATTCAAGTTACAATAAAACTTAGTATTTTTTATTAATTTTGTTGGTAATGTATCCATATCCTTCATTATTTTACTGCCTATCATATTGGTCAACTAGCTGTGTCATGTTGATTGAATATAAATATGGACTTGATTGAGAAAAAGAATACCTAGGAATGTGGTAGCTGGCTAACTATGCAATGAGAAGCATATATAAAGCATATTTCTAAAGCAGCTGTTGAACTTTTAACCTGTAACAGATACTTAGTATGACTATAAACCCTAGTCCAAAAATAAATTCACACATGTGAGTAGGCTCTTCATCTATAGAAAATATATGATAGAATATTTTCTTTAATTAGTAAGTCAATTAGACATTGATTACACACTGTAGCACCATTGCAAGTTTTATTGTCACCATTCTGACTTATCAAGCTTGTATGCTGCCTTATATGTTAACAGCAGTTTTGGGTTTAATATTTGGAATTAATTTCTGAAACAGCTTAGACAGACTAAGCCTTCAGCCTGTCATTTTTCTAAATCTGATAGGATGGAATCATAAGTAGCTGAGATATTCTAGAGTTATATTACAGGCTTCAGTGATCACATGGGTCTATGATTCATTCCCAAATCAAAGTTTCTTTCCTAATATGCCTGATGTATTGCGTTTTATTGGCAATTTTCTTATTGGACTTGATGACCCTGCCATTTGTTTCCATTGTTACTGTTCCCTCTTTGTGGCATGGATAAGAACACTCTTTCAGGTCGTCTGGTTGTTTATGTCTTTAGCCAGTTACAAGTGCTGCTGCCCTTTGCTAGGTTCCTTCATTACCAGTCTTTTCTTGGATACCTGATTTCTGAACAGATGCTCATTCATGTTAATTTTAAATATTTATTCATCCAATGTGTCCAGTCTCCAGTAATCTAGGACTTGTTTTTTTTTGTTTGTTTGTTTATTTGGTTTGTATTGCTTTTGTGGCTCTCATTGGATGGTTGTCTCATGATTTATATGTCCGTCTCCTTCTAAAGATTGTTAGCTCAAAGAGGGTAAGAATTGTGTTTTATTTTTGTTACAGAACCAGAATCTAAGCACAGATTCTGAACACTCAGTGGCTTTTGATTGAAGGAATAAGCAACAACAGAACGTGAATGCACAAATGGAATCTTAGCGGATAGAAATGAAAGAAATTCAGGCAGCATAGAATAGAATGGTATATATTATTGGTTTGGAGAGGGTTACATAGGAAAGAAAATTATAATGTTGGGGGCATCAAAGTTTGCCTTTTTTTCTTTTTAGATGAATCTGACCAGACTATGTGTTATGACAAATGGAACAATTAAAGTGGCCAGAGGTCAGCATTTCCTATCTTTTTAATTCTTCAAGAATGTCCATCCACATGCATGTTTGACCTAATATTTCCTGCGCTCTTTTCTGTGTTTCTTTCCTTTCTGATAACTGTGAACTCTTAATTCTATATCTCATTCAAGCCTGTGCCCTTATTTTCATGATGCTTTTAATATCTTTTATTCAGCTTCCTGAATTTACATCTTATCCTCTTTCTACTCCCCTATTCTAGCTTTTCTTGCTATTTTTTTTTCATCCTTTTCGTTTCAGCAAATGCACAACTCAAGTAATAGATCATCTCTGAGTAGATACTCCTCGTCTCAAGACTTGTTTTCAAACTAGAAGCCTAAGGAGAGAACTCCAAAGATCATATATAATTGTGTAATTGATTTATTTAAAGCTTGGAGCCTGGATTCCAGTGAAATGAATCCTATACATAGGTTAAGACATTGAGATATTTGGCTTGTGGTAATTCAGGACTCCTACTGATTTTACTTCTGCTCAGGTTTTCATTAATGTTATTATTCCTGTTACAATTATAATAAATAGTCCAGGGTTTTCAGCACATATGGTTCATGAATTTTCTTTACCGTTCTCTCTTCCCTCAGATCTGAGTGGCAGGAGTAGTTCTTCCTCATGTACATGCTGTTACTATGTTTGTTTTTTTCTTAATATTCCTTAATCCATTCTGAGCTGGGATAAACACACTCATATATTTATGAGGCAGGATAGGTAACCTAGGAAATTGACAACCCCCTCCAGGATACAACATGAGGTCTCTCACTGATTAGACAAGTTACAAGTGACTGTATCCAGCATCTGCCACTGGAGAAGAACAAGAGCCAGTTTCATCCAGCAAGGCTAATCCCCTTGACAGGGACCTCACCTTTAGCTAATTATAATGTCATTATAGTCTCATTTACATTGCAATTGCTATGACTCCCAGCATGCATCTGATGCCACGACAGTTCCGGAGGAGCCAAATAAGGAAGAAACAGTGGAAAACTGAATATCTCACCTACGAGGAGGAAACTGAGGAGCCACATCAATGGGATGTCACCAAATCCTGCCCCTGAGAGGTATAAATGCCCCTCCTCGGGACTTTCTCCATGTGACTCAATCTCTGATTTCACCCACACTTCCATCTCTAGTGTGTACTCTTGTTTCAACAAACTCCTTGTGCTTTCCTGCATCTACCTGGCTCTTGAATTATTTCTTGTGCTGGAGACAAGACACTGGTTATGGTTGAGTCCTCTCCTGGACATCTCATGGGACTCTAGCAACATACAGATGGAGAGAGAGAAACTTTAAAGTCTCAGCAATTTCGTATCGATAAACAGGAAGTACTAGGATCTCAAGCTATCTGCAAAATATTTGCTACTGCTGAAGTTCTATGAAGTCTTTGGTGAAGTCCATTCCCCAGAAATACAGTCTTTAGAGCTGGGTTCTTATCCCTATACTAGTTATTTAAAGTTGAACATATATATCCATGATCATTTGTTCATGTCTTATTTAAAATTACATTATTACGTACACAATGGTCTTCTTGGTAATTTTTTCCAAGATGTCTAAAAACTAAAAAGCATTGAAAAGTTATTTTAACAATTCTGTTCATTCTATGAAAATAAAATCTATAGCTGAACATTGTTCATAAATTGTGCTTCTCTAAGATTGCTATTGTAACCTTGATTACTAATAGTTTCCTCCCATAAGATTGTGTGGAAGGAATAAAGGGGCAGTGAACCTGAAATGTCAACAAAGGTGAGAATATGTAGTCAGTACTCTTTCATACATTAACTTTTTATTTTTGATTTTATCCTAATGTTATTGTCAATTTTATAGCAGTAGAAAGTGGTACAGAGAAGTTAGTCTACTTTCTTAAAATCACAAAGCCTTAAAGGTCAGTGTAGAGTTCAGAGTCAGGCCTTTTGACTCTGGTGTTTATGATTCTTTCCTGTAAATCACTACTTGACTGAAGGACTTTGAACAAATGATACTGTATTATAGTAGACCCAGCAATAACACTTTGTTTCATGCTGTGTCAAATGACTATCTTTGCAATATATAAAACAATATGACATAACTGTCATATAGTCTTTTTAAAATATTTTTAAAGCTACCACAAAATTTCTTTTCATAATTTCCATTGTGAAAAATGACAAGAGAGTTAACTCTTGAAGTGTTAAATTATATGTATACCCATGCTGTGTATATATTCATGTAAAATCTATTTTATGGAAAATAGATAATACATAGATCTAATACTTTTCAAATGCCATTGTTTTCACTAGATTGAACTGTCATCTGCTCTAATAACATGAAACTTATTCTACTGCAGTACCACAAACAGCTATACTATGTTTTTTCTGACAAGCTGTATTTTTATTTTATGCTTCATTCTTGAAGCTTCAAAAATTGATACCAATTCTTTTCAAGACAATGTGTTCAACACAGTGGGGAAAATATTATTATTTTTTTTCTTGTAGCATGAGTAGAAGAATTTCAGGTGATAGAGTTTGAATATAAACTTTATCTCTACTCATAACTCAGAAGCTTGTAGAATACCTTGATAGATATGCAAACATGTTAGCTTTCAGTCATAAATTGTCATGCTATACATCCTTGAAAGCATTCATATTTGGAAAGCATATTCTCTTGTTTATAATTCAGGATTTTAAATATTGGGATTTCTAGTTCAAGTCTTATAAGAAGTCTCTCAATTTTATATATGTATGCATACATACATGTGCACATACAGGTAATTATAGCGTATTCTTTTATTCTGGGCAAAGCAGTGTTTGTGGTTAGTTTTATGGAGACTTTACTGTTTTTTTTATTTTTATTTAACTTTTTACTTCTTCTCACTCTGGCTGTTTGGATTAAAAATCATCTATGCCTTTACTTTTGTTATTCAGCCTATGTCTATATAAGGCTAATAATCCAAATGCAAATTGAAAATGTCTCTGAATTATGAACATAGGTAGAGGCTACATGAAATTAAAAATGGGTACTTACAAAAATGTAAATTATTTTTTCATTAAAATCTCTATGCACATTAAACAATGAATAATGATCTATTAATATATGTTTGTATACATATGAGTACATATAAATAATAGCTATGAATGCTAATATTTGTCAAGCAATTCCTATGTGACTGGTATAAATCCAGATTATGTGGAACCAGAAAGTTTTGTAATTTGGAAAACCTTCAGAAAGAAAAAAATACAAAATAGCACATACAAGATACAAATTACAGAGCATAAAAATGAATTTACTTTAAATAAGAAAATAAATCATTATGAGTTACACATTTTTTAAAAATCAAACCAATACACAAAAGAAGTGAAATCCAGAAAAAATACATTTTGTTAAAATAGCTTTAAAATTCTATTTTTTATGGTTGTATTGATTTTATCTTCTCTTTATATGTGATGATTTTGTCATTTTTTTTTTTTACATTTTAAGAATGTTATCTGTGTATTACTTTTTTTTAAATTAAATTTATTGAGGTGACAATTGTTAGTAAAATTACATAGATTTCAGATGTACAATTCTGTATTACATCATCTATAAATCCCATTGTGTGTTCACCACCCAGAGTCAGTTCTCCTTCCATCACCATATATTCGATCCCCCTTACCCTCATCTCCCACCCCCCACCTCCCACCCCCCTTACCCTCTGGCAACCACCAATTCAGTCTTTTTACTTGGTTGGTATATTCTTTTTAAGCTGATAGTTTAGAAAAGCTTCTCTCAGTCTCACAATGTGTCTAAGTATTACAATGTAATGTTTTTATCATTGTCAAATTTGGGAAAACCTTTATCAAGTTTCTTTCATATATTATTGTAAGATATCAAAGTATTTCAGGTATTCTTTTGCAGTGACTCATCATCAATACTTTGAATTGACAATACTCATTAAACAATTTGTCATCCTTGTCTTCTTGTTGCAATGGCTTGTTATGAATGTTTTATTTTTGTCAATATCAGTATTTGTATCAAGTCAATAAAAAATTTAAGCATACTCTAATGTGAAAAATCTTTGTTAATGAGACTAGCAAATAATTTAAGACTGTATTATTTCTATTCAAAAATTATCTTCCACTTAATGAATTGCTGATTTCAGAATGATCTAAAAAAATATTGCACTTTACTTTTTATTGCTGGAAAAATTTCTAATGACTTTATATAACACATGTGGAAATTGTTTTATTTTACATTCAATTTATAATTATATATCCTGCTATATCAAATGTATTTCTCACAGGAGAAAAAAAAATCCATTTTGACTTGGCCTCGAAAAAAATTGAGTTGTCTGCTTACAATTGTACATTTTTGATGACTGGAAGAATTACTGATTTGCTTCTAGTTTTGTACATTTTTCATTCCTTGTTTTTCTTCCATTCTCCACATGCTTCTGTTTCAGGTGTCAGAGGACATTTTACATGTTGGGACTCAGCCTCAGGCTCTGCTTTTTTAGGTCAAAATTCTGTGTTACTTTTCAAAGTGAGCAGTAGCAAGAGTTTTCTTGAAAGCCATTTCTACATTTCCATGACTAACATGTCTACATGACTTCTGTGGCTGACAATATCTGACTACAGGAAATCACTACAAACTACAAAATCATATCTCATGGAACCTAGACATATTATAATCTCAACTCAACTTCCTTCTAGCAAAACCTGCCAAATAATAGTTGTCACTCCAATGCCATCATAGAAAAGGGAAAGTGTAATGAATGAGAAGACTGAGTGGGAAAAAACTTTTGGTCTTCATTAACTATAGGTAAATCTTATTTTTTCTTCAAATTTCCCCCAAAATTATAAGCATGGGAACACATTGCCAGGTCCTCTTTTAAAACAAACAAATAAACAAAATCTGTTCTTATTATTGATTAGCATTACCAAGTACATACCTATAGGTGGGCAAGTGACTACAAAGTCAAAATAAGATTTCACATTATTTATATATCCAAGCACATATATCCTTTTATACTGTGCAATGTTTAACCAGTATATAGCCTGTATTCTTAGTATCAACAGTATCCTGTTTTCTTTAAGGGAATTGGCATGTACTTACTTTCATGATAATGTTACCTCTGGTGTTAAGTATTTCATACAGATTATTGATTGAAGAATAATACAAATTTTTTTAGATGGAAACCATTTTAGTCTCATTTTACAACGGACAAAACTGAGAAAGAAAGAGGTGAATAAACTTTTCTCAAGATGTTAGCTAAAACCCAGGCAGTCTGAATCAGAACTCTTATCCCTCTCAGATATTTTTAATTGGATTAGAAATAGTGACTTCAGAACCTGTCAGTGTCTATAATTGGTCTTGCATCTGATCAACCTGCCCAGTTCTTGTGTTAAGCTTCATTTAGATTTTTATCCTTTTCACACACACAAAACTGAATGGTGTGTAATAAGGCTGAACTTGACCTTATCTTAGGCAATCCTTTTATCTCTAACAGGGATAAAAACTACAAGAGTGACAGACATAAAGTTAATTCAATGCGTAGCAGAATATACATCAAGATGCATTTTGGTATATAGCCATGAGTATAAAGGATTTCCAGCTACATGCATCAACATCGATAAACCCAAAGAGATAATATTCATCATTAAAAAGAAGTTTCTGAAGTTTGTATACAGTGTAATTTCACATGTATCGAGTTCAAAATATACACTCTGTGTTTCTGTGTGTATATATGCATATGTGTGAAGAAAGCAAGAAAATGAAAATGATAATCACAAAATTCAGGAGAGTGGTTACTTCAGGTGATGTAGTTAGTTGTGTCAGAAGAATGGGAACCCTTTTGGGTCACAGAAGGTCAAAAGGAAACTCCAAAGATACTGGAGGTATTTTTTTTTTAGTTTGTTTGTTTTTTAATTGTTCTTGTGATGCCTTAGAAATATATGTAACATATATTAGGTATTAAATACTTAATTAAAACAACCAACACCTTTCAATAGGATTTGAAATAACTGAGTAGATAGTGCAATTGTTTCAGTCTGGGAAAGAACAAGCCAAGGAAATATAGACAGGAATAGAAGAATTGGATGAAGTTATAGGCTTGAAAAAAAAAAATGGTCAGGCTGGACATTGTTATTCTGAGGATGGCTTCATGGGCAAGCACATCTAACTGTAGGTCAGAATTTGAGAGAGTGAACTCATTGAAAAGGCCAAGTGAGGTAAAAACATCAATGGCCAGTGTCCAAGTTGAGTCAAATATCCTCAATACAGAATGAAATAATAATGTCTCTATGATTAGCACTGTCTGAGTGACAAGTATTTGAGGGCAATGTAAAGAGCTAGAGGGTTGATACTGCAATGTCTGGCAGCGTTTCAGTCCTTTTCAGCACATATGTGTCAAACTTTTACTATAGACCACAAACTGTGCTGGGTCTTGTACTACGATATTAAAGAAGCAGTCACATGGCTCCTGTGATTTTTCAAGAGCCCGCACTCTCTTGTCCTTCAGAAAACATGCCTCAGAGAAAGTGGAGAATGTTATAAAAACTTAATTTTTGAAATATTAGGACAGATAAAGAAAACCAGTTTGGCAAAATTGAGTTATGGGCTAAAGATCCCAATTACAGGGGAGCTATTATTAAAAACTCAGCAACTGAGGACTGGGATTTAAGGTAAAATTCTAGTCATTAGGGAGATAGGATAAGAAGATTAGAAAATAAAGCAAATGTAATATGATAATTGATGAAAAAACCTCAATATTGAATTTGTAAACATAAGGCTAGCGGATGATTTTGTCTAGCATTAAAGCAAAGTAGAATAGTTTGTGATAAAAGACATGTAGGGATGAAGTGGTTTTCATTGCTGAGATGAATTGTACATACATATACGTGTGTGTATGTGTGTGTGTGTGTGTGTATGTGTGTTGTGCATGTGTTCTGTGTGTAGAAATAAAGGTAGGGGCAGAAGGATTGAAAGAATGTTACAACAGTGTATTGAAACCAACTTGGTTTAAAAAATGTAAAACTTTGAATTTAAGTTTAAAAATCTCAATTTTACAGTTATTAGAAGTGAGTCTGTTTGCTTAGCAATATTTCACTGTAAAATTAGCTGGATATTTTAAGTGGACCACAAGTTCAAAACTGTACTTTATTCATAAAACAATGAGCTCAGGTCCAGTGTCAGTGGTCACATCACCTCTGTGATTTCGTAGATTTTTATTCCTTAATACTATTAAAATAGGAGCCCTGTTTGTTTATTGGTTTTGCTATGTTAAATGTTCATCTTTTTCAGTGGTCTGTGAAGCTGTTATAATAATCTAGCATTGTTTCTAGTACGTAATGTGCTAATATTTCATTTGCACTTTCTCATCCTCTCTCCATCTTTCTCTGCCATGCTCTGTGCCCAGGGCTGCTGACCTCTGTGGACTGCATCAGTGAGCATTCTGCTTCTGGCTTCTGGTTGCATTTAACAAATATGAAGTATCAATGGGAAATCAGAAGGCATGAGGAGAGTATGATCAGAGCATTTAATTTCTGCACTCCCTCAAGCTGGGCCACTTGGTCCCTACCAAAGTCATATCTCCTGCCAAGCAACCATTTCTGACAACCATGTCACTGGATGATGTAACCACTCTCTCTTCTTTTCCCTTCATGCTGAAGGGAGGTAAGAGCTCTTCTCTCTTGCAGGCCCCAGAGATCTTCACAATTTGTTGGTTGTCTGTAACTCTGCCCACAGCACAGTTTGTAATACTTCCTTTACTAAACCCTCCTTAATTACCCATGTAAAGTGACAACTCATTCTTTCCTGAACCCTACTTCTTACACAAAGTACACGAAACTTATTATTTCTATGAAGTTTGCTTTTCAGATTGAATGAGATCGCAGTTCTGATGTATTTGCATTGGTTAACCCACACCTGAAATTAATTTCAACAGAACTGGTGTGTAACAGACTGGATGAAAATCATGGTCTCCAGAGCTCCTGACTGACATACCAAATGCACAGACAAAATTTTACTTATTTTTATTTATATTTTCCTCAATTAAAGGCAAAATGTTTTTAGTGACCATAATTACCCAATGACAAAAATAGCAATATTTTAATATAATGCATATCCTTTCATTGGAAATGTACAAGCAGAGGCCCAATCACCACTGTCAGGGCTATTTGAGGAATAGTCCCATATTCGATACAAGTTGAACTTCATGAATTCTCAGGCCTCTTATTACTCTGAGTTTTTAAGGGAGCATTTGTGTTTCTATTAGGTTGGTGCAAAAGTAATTGCGGATTTTGCAATTTTTTTTTTTAACATTTTAAACCACAATTACTTTTGCACCAACCCAATAGAACCAATTGCTGAAAAGTGAGAAAATGTTCCTAACAAGCTTAATAATGACATGATATAAGTTGAGTCTTTTAAGCATAAAAATCCAATTCCCAGGGCATGCATGAGCAAGGTTAGGGATACTGCAATATCTCATTCTTTTCCATACCATTTTTAATCCTTTCAAAAAAATAAGTGGACTATATCACATTTTATTAAAAGAGCATAAATACCAAGATTCTTGGAATTTTGCAGGTGTCAAGGAGAAAGAGAGAAAGAAATCTAACTTTTTGTCCACTATTACAAAGTCATTGATTTCATATCTTGTGTTTATTTATCAGATTAATAGTGATTTTATATAATTTGGATTTTAATTGCATATAGCTTTTCTGTTCTTTAAAATATCGACTCATTTAGTCTCATATCCAACTCTTTTAACCTCCATATGCCAAATCCTGGAAACATAGAATGCAACATATGTTTTGAACAAGTGAATTTCAAACCTAATGATTTAGAAAGAAAACTTTCCTTATTTTGCTGTCAAAAGCAGCATCCTTTTTCTAGGTTTATGAAGTGAACTTATGCAAGAATCCAATATCACCTAAGTCACTGAGGCATGCTGCCATCAAGTTGAACATCATATTTTACACAAGGCACTTTCTTTCAAAAAATGAGAAAACTATGAACTTGCCTTTGATTATGGGGAGAGTCTTGAGACATGCTATCAGTGAAAGAGATGAGGGTCTGTCTAGTTGCACTTATAAAACCTATCAACCTCTTCACTATTCCCAGCGTCAAAAATCAAGAGAAAGTAGACAGTTTTATGTCTAAATATAGACTAAACTTTCTCAATGTGTGGTTTTCTTTGTCTTCATGAATCCCAGGTCTGAGATATCAGGAATTATCTTTTTTTTTTTTTTTTTTTTTAACTGAAGTGCCTCCTTTTCTCCTTTCCTAATTTAACTCACAGACCCTTAAAAGACAGTCTTATGTGATATGTTCTCTGCGAATGCTAATTTATGATTGGCGTTTTGATGGAAAGCTGTCAGGTGGCCTTCTTTCCCTTTACTTTGTCTACATTGATTTATTGGAAGGAGAAAGATGCAATTGCAATGACAACTTTTTCCATTTAGGCTTCACAGATATAGTGCATGCAATTTCCAACGATTAAACAGAATGCAGCTGACAGACTGGGCTTTCATTACTGAGTCATGGAGCAATGACACAATTTTTAATGGCATTGGCTTTTTTTTTTTTTGGATCCTTAGGTCACAAGTAAGTACACTTTTGGTAGCTCCAACATTATCCCGATTTGGACATATGAAAATCTTCTAATTTGGTACCCCAAATGTCAAACTTTGATTGGCAGCTTTAGTTTCAGGGTGATGGATGATCAAAATGACAAGTCCATTACAAGTTAAGTGTGTTTAGAGAGATATGCAGAGAAAACTTCAAGTAGTTACCCAAACTCTACCTGACACTTGCTGGAAATAAATTTTGTGTTTAATTGTTTCACACAGAAGACAATAGGTCAGACAGATTTTAACACATCGATAACTAGTGTGGGATTAACCGTAGACCTTATGTCCAACCCTATCCCACAGTCAATTTTTGTTTCTGCCTAAGTGGCCTTAGTTACTGGCGGAAGTGACAAAGATCTTGGCCTAAGATTGGGAAAGGCAGAATTTAGGGGCACATGTCTATGACAATTCAACTTGATTAGACTCAAATTGAGTCAAATAGAGTATGAACCAAAATCACAGGAATTGAATTCAAGGAATGTGGTCCTTGAGTTCCTGTTTCTGTGCTGATTTCCATTGCTCAATTAGCTTACACTATAAAACTTTAGATATCTAACTTTAAAGGGCTTTTGTTGAAAATTAGAATTAATTAATTAACTACTTGCAGCTACCAAATAGATTATTTTCTCAGCCACAGAGATCCTCGGCAAGTAGGTATTATTCTTTTTTTCATGAGGGTAGCAATATTGAAAATCCATCGAAAACCATTTTTAAATACAA
The DNA here is from genome assembly GCF_057876585.1 of Rhinolophus sinicus. Lineage (NCBI taxonomy): Eukaryota > Metazoa > Chordata > Mammalia > Chiroptera > Rhinolophidae > Rhinolophus > Rhinolophus sinicus. The sequence continues at coordinate 53,521,947 of NC_142514.1, forward strand.
ACAATTTAGAAATTGTAATTTAACGATATTATTCAACTCAGACTTTTTAGGAATCTGCTATGTGCTATATCTTCTACATCCTCTTTTTGGGATTCCAGATCGATATAGGCTAAGGGAGCAAATGCCATTACTCTGTAGCACTTCTCCCAATTAAAGAAATCCAAGTTCCTGTACTTTTATTAAAGATAACTGAATCTATAAACATTCATGGGAGAAATTCAGCATTTATTTGTATCTACTTATATAAATTAAACATTTATTCATATCCATTTATATTGCTCCCAAGTCCTAGGTACTACACTTGGGACCATTTTTGTATCAAGGGTTGCTTCTGATTTTTGTTTATTTTTAGAAATTGTTTTCTAGGTGTTCATTTTGCAATGATACTGTTTTGTTTTTCTTTCTAATTAATTCAACAAAATAATTCAACTCAGCCTTTTTAGTATTCTATTATGTGCAAGTTCTCTGCTAGCATTTTCTATGTGCTAGAAATGATTCCAGGCATGAAGGTTAAAAGTTTTCCTCCTTAAATGAGCTTCCATTCTAAAATATGCCTCTTTTATAATGGAAATGCTATAAATTATAAAAGAGTAAATGGAGAAAGAGAGGTGGTTAAAGAAAAATTACAATAGTGTCCCTATATTGGGGCAGTAGGCAGTGCTTTATTAGGACTCACCTTTTTCCCTCTGCCACCACTAGTTAGATCTTTGGTATTCTTCCCTGGGTTTATGGCCTTTTGAGTATATTCTCTTCTCTCAAAACAACTCACCTTGAGCTTGGTCTTACTGAATACCACAATAACTTCTAAATGGTGTGAGAGTAATGTATGCATAGGACACTTAAAGATTAGTTACAGATTAATTTAATATAAATCAACAAGTTAATTTCAACCAGGATGGTTTAGATTTTTAATCGTAGACCTAAATTCTAATTCTGGTTCTACTGCTCCCAAGCCAAATGTGGTAGGCAGATTTCTACAGCTGGCAACTGCTGGATTCCTATCTCCTGGCTATCCAATCAAACACTAAGCTAAGCACTACTGTGAAAGGATTTTGTAAAGGTCATCAAAATCTCAATTCAGTTGACTTTAAAATGCAAAGATTATTTTTGTAGGCAAGACCCAACTGGGTTAGCCATTGAAAAGCAAAGAGTTTTCTCTGGCTGATGGCAAAAGAAGTCGAAGAGTTTTGAAGCATGAGGTGGGCTCAACATGCCATTGTTGGCTTTGAAAATGGAGGAGGCCACATGCTAATGAATGTAGTAATGCTGGAAACTGAGAGCAGGGACACCGCGTAGCCAGTAAGGAGAAAGCACCTTAGGTCTATAACCATGAGGAATTAAATTCTCCCCAAAATTTCAATGAGCTTGAAAGTGGATTCTCCACCACATACTTCAGATAAGATCCCAAGCAAGCCAATATCTTGAGACCAAAAAGAAAGAATCCATTCATAGCAGGCCAAGCTTCTTCCCTACAGAAGTTTGAGCTAATAAGCAAGTGTTATTTTAAGCCACTAAATGTATGGAAATTTGTTATATATCAGTAGAAAACTAATGCTCTGGGGAACCTTATTCAACTGAACAACAAGTGTGCTGGCAGTCAGTTTCCTCATCTACAAAATAAAGGTAATTATAGTACATACAGGCTTATTCGGATACTTGAATAAGTGAGAGTAAAATATAATGCAAATATTATTGTCATTATGAATAGACCATTAAAAGTGCATAAATAGTTGTTTTCAGAATCTAGTTTTGGATATAGCTGTTGCTAATTTCACACTGCATATTACTATATTCCGTTCTATTGCTGTTATAAGGTCCTTTTATTAAGTGCCATAAGATTCCCATATGTCTTCTTTAGCTTTCCAATTAGAGTTGCTATTTCTTTAACTGCCTAAGAAGTATGTATGTTAATGTTTTTAATCTCATTTTTGTTTGCTTCTTTAAAAATATTAATAGTGTTTTTGTCCATTCCTATTTCTAGTCATGTAGTTAAGGACACAGTCCTGGTTATCTATACCTTCAACAAACAGATTAGGTCTATACAACCATGAATAAGTCAGTTTACCCATGAAAAGTCCTATATTTACGCAGTGGAATTGGCCATTCCCCTTCTATCTTTACATAGAAACCTACCAAGTTCATAGCTGATTTTATAAAAGCTGACTTTTTTCTGTGAGTAGACATTAAAGATTTTCAAGGGTTTCTGGGAGTAGGCGACAAAAAACAAAAACTATGAGAGAAGGATGATAATTACCTGTTATAGGAAGGACTATATACTTAAATTGGTAACTTGACTCCATGTGAAAAGTACACTTGGTTACTTTAGCAATGTTATTATTCTGATATTTCATAAATATTATGCTTATGCTTCACAAAACAGTACACGTTTTACTATTATAAATGTTTAATGAATATGTTTTAGTATAAAATTGGAAAGTTGTAAATATATAGATAAAACTCTGTTTGAATCAAGCCAAAAGTGTTGATCCTGCTCCTTGAAATGAAATTATTCTCAGTGCAGATCCATTCAGGATAGCCAACTGACTTTATTCTTCTTCATCAAGTGATTTTATTCATATTTATTATTTCTAGCAACATGAGGGTAATTCTACTAATCTAAAAGTATTTTTGAAATTATGTGTGCTGAACTTATATCCCAAACATGAGTACTATATCTATTTCCAAATCATGCACTGAAAATAATCCTCTAGGGAATGAGCAGTAAATATTGGACCTTTTTTTTTTCCCCTGCTTAAATCAATCTTGTATATGTAACTGTAAACTGTTTCTTAATGAGGACAAAATATTTGAGTGCTTTAAAAATGTTAGATCTTAGCCTAAATATTCATATACATTCCCAGATGTCTCTCTATATTTTCAGAAGCTTTGCCTGAAAAGAGAGATATACTTTCAAAAATTCTGTAACCTATAGGACAGCAAGACCTTTCAGAAATTGTAAAGTTATCCCACAAAGAAGCAGAGACATAAAGAATGCATAGACAGCTACTTGCCAATTACTGTGTCTTAGATTGCACTCCGGCCTTCATGTACAGATTTGCTATTCTTGATATTATCTTTGATAGTGTGACAGTTTTGAAAAGTTGGCCTAATAGTCAATTAAATTTCCAACTGTGAGAACTCATTGATTTGACGAACTTATATCATTGAGCTTATTCTTTTTTCACAGTTTCTCACTGACTGATAATCATTAATTCCATGTATTATTAAGTTCCCTTGGGCTGCAGACTCAGCTTTCCAATTTGGAGGCGCCTAACTAACCTAGGACCTAGGATTCTCTTAGTTGACATTAAATGGATATGCATGATTATGATGTGAAAAATGTGAAGACAAGAAAGAGCAGTAGAAACATTCCTCTTTGAACATTTATGTAGCTCAGTGGAAAAAAAGATATAATAATAATTTCCTTGACGCTATGCCAAAATATTTCTCTAGTGTGGCTGAAACTATGTGGTGACTAGTATTTTTTAGTATTGTTTTAATAAGTTTACTTTTATCTGTTTTTCTGCTGCTGTTTATACAGTTGAAGCAAAACATATGCAAATATATTCATAATATCAATTGCTGATGACCCTGAAATTGTGAAAGGCAATAATATGTCTGATTATTCCAGAATTTCAGATGCACTAACTACTATGGATCAATGTAGAAGAAATAACCCCTCAAGAGTTCAATTACCATCCATATTTCCTACTATTTGGAATGTAAATGGTAGATTAATTTCCCCTAGGAGAGTGGAAGGATGCCTATTATCTTTTTGTGTTGTCCTTTGCTAGCTGAGAAACTGCCTATATTTTAATTTGAATAAAGGGAGAACCTTCTAAACCCAAGAAAATGTCTCATTATATATGAATATCACATATAATAAGAAACCAAAAAGTAGTTTCCTTGACTCTTATTGATACCATGTAGAACATAGCAACCCTGAATGGATTCATAGATTGCATGTTCACATCACTTCTTTGCTTAAAATTCATTGCAGGGTAAAATACTAACAGCTTTTAATGAAATTAAAAGTGTTTCCATATGCTAGTACAAACCTACCATATTTTTTTTTCCAGGATCGTATCAGCCATTTACTGTTTTCTCTGACTCATCTCTAACTTTCTATCTCCCAAATGCTGTTTACTCTGGACTGTCTTCTCCATGCCTTTGATAATGGTGTTTCTTTGATTGGTAGAGTCCGTCCTACCCTGATTTTACCTTTTTCTTCATGTGGTGATCTTAAATTACCGTTTCAAGATCAAGCTTAAATACTAGTACCCATCTGAAACCTTCTCTAATCCCACAAGACAGAATTTTCTGGGTGACCACATAATTTCTACAGGCATCATCACGAGAATGATTCTGTATTATGTACAATTGTCCATTTTTCTGGCTCATTCATTAAAAGAAACAGTTTTTTAAGTCAGAAACTATGTTTTACTCATCTTATATACTTATCTTTATTAATTATTGTATGAAGAAACCCATACTAACAGATGCAAAGGTACCATTGCATCAATGATACAGAGGTTTATTTCTCTTGTGCATGATATAGTTCAGCTAGCCAGATAATTGTGCTCTGAAAAGTCAGTAGGGTTCCCAGGATTTTTCATTGCCTTATTCTGCCCACTCCTTGGCTGTCATTTTCATCCACATGGCTGAAGGCAGCTGCTATCTTCTTCCCTTTCTGAAGAAAGGGAAAAGAGGCAGTGCTGGGAAAGAACCTTTGGTTTTATAGATGACCTAGAGGTTGTGCATAATATACACACAAGAATTTATGCTTACATCTGTTTGTTTAAACCCGGTCTCAGGGCTGTACTCATGTACAATATAGGCTACAAAATGGTGGTTAGGTAGGTGGTCAGGTGCCAAGTAAAACCCTTATGTCAGAGGTGAATTTTGTTGCTAAAAGGAAGGAAAGAATAATGGATACAGAGGAAAGATTAGTAGTCTTTTCCCGTGTACCTAAATAGAGTACCTAGCATGTAATAGGAGGCCAACGATTGTTGTTAAATAGGGGAATGCACGAATGAATGAATGGAATTGCATATGGAAATTGGCATACAAAGAAAACCATTTTTCCAGATATTTAAAGGACTAATAAAAAATGAGCAGATTCTATATCTTAGAATTTGCAATATTTCAGCTGAACACAATTAATACTATGATTTATTTCAATGAGACTAATTTTCACCTGCCAAAATCCTATTGATGCACAATAAGATCTCTCAAAACAGAAAGTGTTAGTAAAATTAATTTTGTCTTATGTCAGAGTGACCTAGTTTTGACAGTATATTGAATATTCCATAGCGCTGTAGGTATTTTGTGTTTAGAATTTTGAATGTCATCTTAATTAATTTTAGTAGAAACTGAGTTTCTCCATAGACAAAGTGAAAGTAAGAGATATCGCAAAATTCTAGAGATTTCTAAAATCTAACTAATAAATAATTTATTTCCCCCTTCTTTGAATCAATAATGTTTATATTACCTTAATTATACATTAATTACATACATTAGTTATAATTACCTAAACATTTATAAATCCACTCTGATATTACAAGAATTTGTCATCATTTGAGATACTCTTAAAATATCTCACTTTTCTGCCTTGATGGAGTCAGGTAGGAAAGTAAATATAGATAATTAAAGAAATTTACGTTTAAAATGATTTATTATCAAATAAGAAAACAAATCTAACTGTGATTACAATATTTGTAAACACTAGATGGAGCTCTATTACTAATGCCAATACTAATTCTGATATATAATATATACATGTACATGAGTGTGTTTGTATGTCTTTGAAAACATATACACCCACTTGGGAAGAAATCTATTCTACAGAAATTTTAAAAGTCAAAAAGCAAATATGGAACCTGGGTGTGATGCAGCATTGTCCGTAAAGCAACATTTCTTGTGATAGAGTGCATTAACAAGAGTTTTAGCTATTTTTACATGCCACTCTCACTGTCCTCAAATTCATGATTGTTTATGCATGAAAATACAAGAATATACTAGTGAGAAAGAATAACTTTTATTTAAATCCTTGGATCATTTTGTTGTTCAAAATGACCTGTGCACTTTCAAGATACTGCAGGAGCACTTAAGTAAGATAGCTGTAAAACACAGTAATACATGGTAAGTAAAGATTTTCCATTCATATACAAAGAAGCTTATTCAATAGAAAAAAATGCTTATATATTTTGTTACCCAAGACATAATTTAGAGCCAACAAAAAAACTCCCATATTAACCTACAGAAAATTCCAGAATGGAAATTTGTGCCTTACTTTTTTTTTTGATGGCATACTAGTTAGCATTTTTCCTCTAACAAAGGTATCATATATATATATATATATATATATATATATATATATATATATATATATATATATGTATGTATATATAATAAAAAAATGAATAACATAAAAATGAATAACAGCTGAAATAAAAGTTATTGAGGATAGCAGTACTATAAACAATATATATGGAGAGTAACATTTCAAGTTTAACATGGCTCTCTGACCTTCTTCTGTTACCTTTTTCGCCCTAACTCCAATCCACATATGTAGGCTTCCTGGCTTCCTTAAACAGGTCAGTCACTCTTCAGCCTCATGGCCTTTACATTTTGTTTGCTCTCTCTGGATTACTCTGCCTCTACAAATCAACCAGATTAACTTTCTCTCTTTGTTCTAGTGTCTGTTCGTATTTTATTTTACCAAAGAGGCCTTTTTCAGCTGCCTTATATAAAATAAGGCACTTTATGGCATTCTCTGTTTTTTTAAACAATTTTATTTTTCTTCATAACACTTATTGCATAGCATGTTATTTACTTCGTTTTTGTGTCCTCCGCTTAAAATGTAAGATACTGAAGACAGTTATTTGTTTTACTCAATGTTTTACCCTAGTTTTGAATACAGTAATGAATAAAATAATTTTATGTTCAACCAACATGAAAATTTTAACCAGGCTAAATGGTTATCTGGAAAATATAAATTATCATAATTGATTCAACAAGAAATAACAAAACCTAATGCATTAAATCTAAGGAAGCATCATAGAAAGTTCAGGACAGAACTTGTGTCAACCAAGTGAGTTAAACAAAACATTTAGCATAGATTTTTGATAAATCATGGGCACTAAAAAAATGTTAAACATCACAGAATCATTGTGATTTTTATCATTTGGTACTGGGATATCTCCACCTACACGTTGCCCGATCCAGAAAGGAATTAATTTATCATAGTCCTCAAAAACCTCTAGGTGCTAGGCACCTAGCTTTACAAGACAACTCTGTGAATACCTAGCATTTTACCAAATATCTGGCACCCAAGTACTTTGCTTGTCTTCCCATCAATAGCTTTTACCTCAATTTACCCTATAAGATGGAAAACAAACAAAAAAACAAAAAAACCACCAAGATGGGGAGGTCTCTATTATTTTTAACACTGCCTGGTCCCATCACACCTCTCTGTGGGATGAAAAGAAGATTGGGAGACTTATGGCTTCTCATGCTGAAATATGACTTGTAAATTTCCTTTATAAAACCTGCTCTTTAACCCACCATTATGAGATTGTGGACACAAGCCATGTTTCATAATAGATTGTAACCTGAATGGGATATGGTATTGCCCTCCCCTATTTTAAATGACAATGTATATTTTTTTACCTTAGAAATACTACTGTTTTAAAATTATGTTAATTAATAATTGCATTTAACAAATGGGCCTTTTGGAAAATAAATATGCAGAAATGAATTGTATTTCATATTAGAAAAAAATCAAAATAGGATAGAAAATGCTTATTTGATTGCGTCTTTAAAAACTAACTACAACTGAGTATACTGCAGAATAAAAGGAATGCATTTCTTAATCTATTTTTGAAGTATATTAATTTTAATTATTAAAAAAAAATAATTCTCACAGTAGCCATTTTCTCTTAGGCAGTGCTTGAGCCACTCCTGTAGTCCAGAAATCAAGAGATCATCTCTGTTTGGTGTGTGTGTGTGTGTGTGTGTGTGTGTGTGTGTGTGTGTGTTGCTTGAAGAGGGTTGCGATTAATCTTTCTGCCTAATAAGTAGAAGAAAGTGTAGTCTAATCAAAGGAATGTGCTATTGAAATTCCTCCTGCAAGTTTTCTTAGACCAGCTTTAGCTCTAACACATCTGTTGTCAGAAATCCAAGAACTACCATGTGATTTTGAGTTTCAGATGGTGCATCCTCAAGATTCACTAAACAATTATTTGGTACTTTTTATATACTGGATGCTTTCCTAGGTTTCATCACATATGTTTTCCTGAATAATGATATGTGCAAGGGACCTTGAGAATTTTGGGGAAAGTTCTATGAGAGGAATACAACTAACAGAATATCCTATAATTAATTAACAATGCTTCCTCCCACTGTTTCCTTCTCTAGCATATATTTATTAAGTGCCTACTACATGATAGACATGTACAGAATCCTGGGAACAGTGATAGGAATGGAGCATGCAGGCAGACTTAGCAGCAGCCTAGTTCACTGGTACCATTTATTTACATATTGCATTCTTTCTGATTAACTTGTTGCTAAATATTTTTTAAAAATTATCTTTGCCATTGCGATCATTAGAATTAACAAATATAACCAACAATATAGCTTTGTATTTTTTATATTTAATGAGGTTTTCAGTTTTTGCTTACTTAACTGTATCATGATTTACTAAGTCATGTAACCATTGAAGAAACATTTGATTATGGATTATTTTTCCATAAACAAAACTAGTGCTACTAATGCCTTGCTACTAGTACCACTGATACTATCACTATGTTTACTAATGCTAAATTAAACGTCAAATGACATAATATGTACTTAAAATCAAAACTCCTAACCCTGGCCTATAACACTCAATATGAGACAGTTTCTGCTTACCTCTCCTAACTTGTATTTCTTTACGTTTCCTACTGTTATATTATTCTTAAGCCATAGGTGCCCATCCCAGAGTTTTCATACATGATGTTCTCTCACTTTCGAGTGTTCTTCCTTCATCTCTTTACATGGCTGTCTCCTCCCCATGATTAAGTTTTCAATGATATGTCAGCACCTCAGAGAGACTTTTATCCACCATCTTAAATACAACAGTATCCCCCCACCCTCTAAGTCATCACTTATTTTATCTTTTTCACTTCATCCAGTAGTTCTAAAAATTGTTTCTTTATTTTTTTTTGGTATATTTATTCATTTATTTAAGTTTATGTTGATCATGGAGCTTATGTTTCTTTAAGGAAGTGATTTTGCCTGTCCATTCACTGCTTTATCAGAGCTAGAAGAGCACATAGTATCACTCAGTGTTAAAGGACCTACTGATGCCTTGAGTATTTACTCTTTGATAGGTAGGTACTAAGATACATACTTTACATGAACTCAGTCATGTAATTTTCTCAACAACCACATCATTATGTTAACATTATTAATGTCAACCTCATTTTTCCAATGAAAACAAAAAAGGAAAGTTTAGAAAGGTCAATAAATATGCCAGATCACAAAGCTAGTATAGTCTGTAGCCAAAATGGTCTGACTAAATCTAGCTCTTCTCCAATATTCCATTGACATGGAACAGCATTCATAAAGCTTTCAACCTAGTTGGGCAGGAAAGACGTAGAAAGAGAATATATGCTTGTATATATTTGTAAGGATTTAGGGCGGTGTTTTTTTTGCTATAAATTTTATAATATGACAATCTCACTCAACTTAGTTCTGTTTAATATTATATGTATGTCAATCTTATCCTCCTGTCTGAAAAATCATGATTATTAATTTGTGGAAATATTTCAAGAGAGTTGAACGTAGAGAGGGGTGAGATGTATTGTTATTACTCTAATATTTATTATTTAGAACATTCTTCATATTTTGAAGATGAATTCTAGTCATTAATTATTCCCTGTCATGTTACCTTGGTTACAATTACTCATAGTAACTGAAGCTGTCGGATGCTGCAGGCAAAGCATGAAGAGTATTTGGTCAGACTAAGACTGAGTTACATAGATCGAAAGACTGAGTTAAATAGAATGAGAGTCTAGTCATCTTCTAATTTAAGTCTCTCTAAATTCTCCTAAAATTATTTTATTAGAAACATGTGACATAAATAAAATTTACATTTAGGTAATTTCCTTTTAGAAATATTCATTTCAAATTGATGCCACTTATTCTACACTAGAACATCTTGCCTTTTATAAATAATCTCATTCAGCCCCATATTCGGATACTTTGTACTCTACGTGCATTTACAATGGATTTCAATTAGTGTGTTTCTGCTTAGTAGGTAAATATTTGGAACGTAGAGTATAAATAACAAAGATACTACATAATTTCACCATAAGTAACCTGGATATGCAATGCTAGCAAATATTTTCCTAACATGGAGAATATATATATATATATATATATATATATATATATATATATATATATATATTTTTTTTTTTTTTTCCTTTCTTCAAGAATGTGGGCTACAAAGCATTTTTAAATCCCTAATGTCTAATATATATATATATATATATATATGCACTTGTACACACAGAAGGAAATCAAATTAAATAAAATAACCCATGATAATACTCTTCATTTTTATTATGTTGAGAATCTTTCACTTGTATTTTCTTTTCCCTCTTAAGTCGTATTTTAACAATAAAAAATCCAAGAGAGACGGCTTACAAGTGTTAGGTCAGTCTCCAATCACCAGTGTTATAAAGGAACAACGCTCCATGGCCAATATTTTTTATGGAATTATTTTTATTTTATTCCTAGGACGTATTTATTTTTGAGTCACTGCTCATCTCTCAGTCAGTGTTAATAGTATTGGCACCACTGACCTCATCACGTTGTCATAAAAATGAAATAATCCTGAGAACTGTATTATACAAATTTTGTTTCTGGGTAGGAACTGATAGTACACTGTAGGAATTGATATATACTGTAAGAATATTGTCTGAAAACATGCTTCAGGAAATTATAGATGTCAGGATAGATAGGTTTTAATATCATAATAGCTCAATCACTGTTCCTAGACAAAAATCATGGCGAAGGTATTTGAATCATAAGTCCTATTATGTGGATACCCAATTGTACACCTCGGTGAAAATAAGGGAAACAAAATTATAAACTCTTATTCCAGGAAAAATACCCTGATTGCCTAGGTAGGAAAGTGACTTGAGGCAGAATGGTAATCTGGTTGTTTCATTCTGGGAGTCTGATTGGATGTTAATGAGAACAGTTGTTCAAAGTTCATACAACTTATTTCTGGTGAACATTTTACTGAAACTGATACAAATAATACACTTCTTCAAAGTTGAAAGTCATGACAAAAATATTGAAAAAGCCAGCAAAATGAACTGAGGGAGACTGCGGAACAGCAGGTTCCAGTGCATCATTAGGCTGAATGGAAGAATTATTGACTGTCTATGATTCATGTAGAACATCTGAGATTGAAAACTGGTTATAGAATATCATTTTGACCAGGTAAAGTCTAATCTCAGTTATTTGCCTTTGGGGGGGTGTCCCTTTCATGTGCTGCCTCAACCACTGGCACCACTTGATATAGTAGGAGCCTTTCTGTGTCTATGTTTCTCACATTCTAAGCTGAAAGCTTCTCTATAATCAGGACCCGAATATGCTCAACTGCCTATCATCTTACGTAGCCAGAGTTTACACCAAATCCTTTCGTGACTCTAACTATTTTTCCTATTTCCTCAACTTTCACCTTCTCATGACCATAAAAAACAAAAAACAAAACAAACAAACAAAAAACACACACAAAAAAACACAAAAAACAAAAAATAAAAACAAACAAAAAACCTCTCCCACTTTTTCCTAGAAACTCAGTCCCCATTAACTCCAGAGTATAATTACTATAGGTTGATTATGGAGGACTCTTTCTATGCCTTAAATAAATTATAGGTCCCAGAGTAAATGGATACTTGTTCATCTCCTCATGTGGTGAAAAAAGAAAGAATGGAAGGAAGGGAGGGAGGGAGGGAGGGAGGGAGGGAGGGAGGGAGGGAGGGAGGGAAGGAGGGAGGGAGGAAGGAAAAAAGGAAGGAAAGAGATTTTTTTAAATTCGTTTCTCTCTTTTTTTTTACATATGCTTTGCATTCTGTGCCAAACCATCTCATTTTTCATAACAGTCATACAAAACATATATTTCTTATTCCTCATTTCACATAAGTAAAATGAAACAGAGAAATTTAATTCCTAGCTCTAAAGTACATAACTTGGACTTGACTATAGATCTTATAATGTCAAATCAATGAGAATTTCTATGGCAAATGATCATTTCTTTATTCCAAGACTGATAATTCTATCTTGAAATGATTCTGAAAGGCTAAGAATAGTAAAGATAATTCTTAATTTATTATTTTTTCTTAAATTATTCCAAATTGTGTTTAAGTGAATTTAATAACCATGCTGAATATTGTAGATTAGATAAAGTATTTTATTATATATTATTATTTATTTTTCATATTATTTCCTCTGGGTGAAACAATTATTATATTATTGTCTCCTTTCTATTTCTGTATGTGATTTAACAAGTAATCTGTTAATCTTCATTCTTGGGATATGCTAGAAAACAGTTTGTCTCCTTCCTTCCCCACCTTAACAACACTTAAAGGATATTAATTTGCACTAAATTATTTCAAAGGGCAGGATCCTTTATGATGAGATCTCATTAATTTTCATCAAATATCTAGCTTATGCCTAACCAAGTAGCCAGAGACAAAGAAGAAATAAGCTATAAGACAAAAAGCCTCCAAAATTATGTCTAGTAGGGAGCATATTCTCTGTAGTCATAGATTTTCTCATATTCTTGGAAATGGAGTTGGAGAAAAACAACTGCAAATCTACAGCATTTCCTTTCAATATTGCTACACAAAAAGAGAAAATGATAATGAAAAGTTCTTTCACAATGTCATTCTAAAAGTTGCTGCTCTGACAAATTAACGAAGGAAGGAAGGAAGGAAAGAAGGAAGGAAGGAAGGAAGGAAGGAGAAAAGGGAGGGGAGGGGAGGGGAGGGGGGAGGGGAGAGGTGGGGTAGGGGAGGGGAGAGAAGAAAGAAAGAAAGAAAGAAAGAAAGAAAGAAAGAAAGAAAGAAAGAAAGAAAGAAAGAAAGAAAGAAAGAAAAATCTTTCTTATCCAACAAACAAAAATCTTCAATCACTTTCAGCCTAAGCTAACTAAATAAGTTAAAAAATATATAAACCAGGTTATTTCACATATATTAGAAGAAAAAGGAAAGATTTCTGGCTATGGCCTAGTGAGGAGGTTGGCAAATTTTCTCCCAGAAAAGAAACTATAATGCTGAATAATATTGACAAAGTTAGCTATTTCCATCTCTGTAAATTGACCAAAGGCAATTTATGAAAAGCATTTATGCTTGAAGAACTGCTGAACTCTGGGAAGTAATAGTGAAAATCTGTAGTCTTCTTCCCTATGTCTATTACCCATAGTTCCATTAATGTAGAGGTTTTTGCCACAGCCAAAAGAACTGAGAGGACTGTCTACTTTCCTTGGTACTACTATCAAAAAGGATTAATCTATTAAGTGAACAATCCCCATAAACAATAGCATTGTTAATAAAATATACAAACTTGGTGATATGTGAGTAGGGACATCCAGTGGTTCTACTTTGCCTGAAGTTTGGTTGTTCTGTGTTGAGACTGCATGCATGCACAGTGGAGACCGCAGAGAGCCTAAGCACTCCACACATTCCTGGGCAAGTCTGGGCCTGTGTTCATCCACAGAGAATACGTGGAAAAAAAACAAACAAACCCTCAGAAAGAAAAAGAGGCATCACATGGAAAAAACTATGAAATTTGAAGTTTATCATAAACCATAAATAGGCATATTGCAAGCTTTACTGGCTCATGGCTGATTAACACAATTTTTCTTGAATCATTAGTAGCCACTAAACGACACAGACACAAACGTAATTCCTAGGAAGCCTGGCTTCAAAATTAAGGAAAAATTAAAAGTAAACAACAACAAAACTAGACCGAACATGCTCATTAGAGACTATAAATTGTGAGAGAGACACATTTCACAGATTTAGTACAGAGAAGTTCCTAAACCCCAAAATAAAAAGCAAAACAAACAAGCAAACAAAAAACTCTAGCATTTTTTTATTTTAGTAAAAACAGTAACAACATCAATCTACATGGGTAAAAATAGAATCCAGAGTTGCTACATTATATTATTTGTATAAACAAACAAACAAACAAACAAATAAATAAATTAGAAATATGAAAAGAAACAGGGAAGTTAAATGGGAGAAACAATAGATGTTGGATTCAAACAGCCATTAAAATAAGGTCAATGAACTGAAAAAAAATCATGTTTAAAGAGTTAAAAGAAAATCATAGCAAAAATGAAATAACACACTCAAAATAAGGACATCAAAATTATAAAACAGAACCAAATGTAAATTGAGTTAAAGAAATACAGCAATTGAAATAAAAAATTTCCTAGATTGTTTCAACAGCAGAGTTGAGGTAGTAAAGATGAAATTAGTTAGTTTGTAGATAGATCGATAGAAATGATTCATTCAAAAATGGAAACGTGAGTAGAACCTCAGAGACTTTAAGACAACATCAAATGTATCAGTGTATGTATAATGGAAATCTCAAAAAAAAAAAAAAAGAAGAGAAAGAAGGGGAAAGAAAACAATATTTGAAGAAAAAATAGCTGAAAAATTATCAAATTAATGAAAAATATTCCTCTATGTATTTGAAGATAATAAATAAACCTTAAAGCCCAAGTAGAATCATTACACAGAAACCCATGCCTAGATGGATCAAACTATTAAAAACAAAAGACAAAGATCGAATCTTTATAAAGCAGCAAGACAAAAGCAATACATTACATATGGGGGGGGGCATCAATAAAATTGAACAAAGCAAATAATAGAAATTAGAGCAGAAATTAATGAAATATTTTAAATAATACAGTGCATAAATAAATGGAGTCAAAAGCGTATTCTTTGAAAAGATCAACAAACCTGAGGAACTTAGCTGGGTTAACTAAGAGTAAAAGAGAGAAGACACAAATTACCCAAAAAAGAAATGCAACAAGAGACATCAGTACCACTTCTATACAAGTGAAAAGCTTGTAAGTGGATATTATGAACAATTTTATGACAACAAATTAGACAATTTAGGTAAAAATATACAAAGTTCTAGAAAGATGAAACTACCAAAACGATTCAAGAAAAACTAAAAATAGCTTTGTAGACCTATAACAATTAAATAAATTAAATTATTAATTTAAAATATTCCGATAAAGAAAAGCCTAAGCTCAGATGGCTGTATTGTGAATTTTACCAAATAATTAAAGAAGAAATAACGTATAGTGATTCTTCAAAAATTCTAGGAAGGTGGAAACACTTTTCAACTCATTCTATGAGATAAGTATTATCCTGATATCGAAGCCAGACAAAAGAAAATAAAACTACAGAAAAGTATCCATCATGAAAATAGATGCAAAAATTCTTAACATAATATTAACAAGTGGACTCAAGTAATTTATTAAAAATATTGCATACTATGACCTAGTGGAATTTGTCTCAGTGATGCAAGATAGATTTAACATCTACAAAGCAATTAATGTAGTACACTATATTAATAAAATAAATCACAGTTGGTAAGTTTTTTCTGGAATAGGCCAAATGGTAAATATGTTGGACTCTGTAATCCATGTGACACCTGTTGGAGCTACTCAACTATGTTGAGTAAACAAATGATCATGGCTGTGTCTGACTAAATATCTATTTAAAAAAATATATTATTACAGGTGGTAGGGTGGACTTGGAACATGAACTGTATTTGCCAACCTCTGGAGTAAGGGAGAGAAACCACATGATATATGCTCAGCAGTGGAAACCACAAGAAGTCATTTTTGTTTTGTTAACATGCTTTCACTGGGAATGCGCATAAAATGACAGCTAGGATTATCCTGATCTAAAAGGGCTGCATGTTAAATAGTACCAATACCACTGGGACATCATGACTCTAATGACGCTTTGAACTCTAGGTCTTTGTGACTGATGATTTTGCTTACTAGAGTTCATGACAAATGGAGAAAAGCCCAGAGACACTCTACTTTATCATTTCTTTGACATGGCTACCAGTTGTACATCTTTCGAAAATCTTCCTACTGTGTTCTGTTTAAAACAAAATGGCTTACCTATAGAGGTCTTGTGATTCTCAGGTCTGGTATTCTCACTTTGGGGTGGATGGGAATGACCCCAAAAAAATCCTCTCATGTCAAATGGAAATTCAAGTATGCAACTGACCTGCAATGGTACCTCAGCTTTACATAAAAAAAAGTAGTAGTTAGATCTTCGTAGGAAATGCCAGCTGTTCTACTGTCTGAAGCAGAACTTCCAGTTAAATAAGACCTTTGATTCACAGAGGTCTCTGAAAATGCCTGGGCTTGCTTCACTGATGGTTTGGCTAAGCTGAAAACAAACGTTATATACTCAGCTGCTGTAGTTGTTCAACCCCCTTACCAGCTATTCAGAACCAAAGCAGTATGTCATCACTCAGTAGGCAGAACTCAAGTTCATTTTTATATCTCTTAACAATATTCCACTTAATGAAGCTTATTATTTTTTATTGACTCAGATTCTGTACATTCGCTAACATATTCTGTTGTACCTAGATTAATTTTTGGACCAAATAGCAATATAAATATAAAAGCTTAATGAGAAAACCACCTAGCTTTTGAAGGTAGACAATGGTGGTTTAAGGAATCTGTTTAGCTGGCTTCTTTTGAGTCCCTAGGTCATGGAAGAGGTCAATACTGCATGTTAACCTCTTCTTGTTGACTTGATTCTCTACTTTCTGTGCATCTTGCAAATCGGGTCCTAACTGCTCTTTGTTCTAAATTCATTTGCAATGCTGTTTGCAAAGTTAACAAACAGCCTTGGAAGATACAGTTAATGATTCCCACTGGAGCAAAAGGAATGTATGTTTGCTAACTATTGTAAAAGATGCTGAGGACTTCTCAAAGCTCAGGGTTCCTCTCCTGAGAGCATACGCAAGTATCTATCTGTGCCCATCAATGCCATACCTGTGGAGCAAGGGGTATGGAACAAACATGCTGATGTTCATGCTGCCTTTTGTGCATGTGTAGTAAAGGCCTATGTCTCTGACCTAGGAAACTCGTCTTTTACTAGTATCTATGAATATGTGACAGGCTAATTTGTTTGCTTATAAATAGAATAAACTATCAGACCCTTCACAGTAGCAACACCCAGAGCAGAAGTAATTCTGCTTGGGATCCTCCAAAACATACCCTCCTTGACTATCATTAAAATTCATGCTTTAATAGCTCCAGGGAAGTTATTTTGTCAAATCTGAATGAGCATGAGCTTTGAAATCACAAGCACCTGGAGATAAAACCCAGGTTTGCTGCTTGTATAACACAATACATCCATACAACAGGGATATTGTGATGAATAAATGTAATGGTATTAATAATAAAGTTCTTATTCAGCCTGCTAAAATCAATTGATGATTTTTTTTTTCTCTAAGAGTTCTTAAAGATTTGGACACTAAGTTGAGAGGCATATAAAGCAAAGGAGTACAAATAGAAATATTTCATACTATACTTACAGTCATATAATTATTTAATAAACTGAAAATACAAAAAAATAAAGTACACAAAATCGACTATAAGTCGTCATATAGGACAAATAATTGTTAATAATTTAATGTATTTTTAATAGAATTCTGAAAAAGCAGATTTCAGAAAATAGAGTATATGCAATTTTGTATCTTAAGTAGAAACATCTTGATAGTGGTTCCAGTGAGTTTATTCTAAGGAAAAAGAAAGAAAAAAAAAAATATATATATATATATATATATGTATTAATATCACAAGTCAGAAAGCATGGATCTTGAATTTTTGTTAAATCCACCAGTTAAATACGTAAATGAGCCTTTCATAGCGACTTTTCTTTAGCCCAACCATCTGGACACTTGCTGTAGTTTGATTAAAAGCAGAAAAAGAATTTTGACAAAAACATATAATACAGTTAATTCCAAGCCTCTTCCAACAGAAAACCAGAGATAAAGTAATACATAAGAAGCCTGAAAAAATTGGTGTAGCATCAAAAATTTTCTTTAATTATAGTAATTATCTATGATTGGAACTTTTAAAACATCTGCAGTTACACAAGTGACTATGCTTCAACATGCTCATTTCATTTTTTCAATCACTTAAATGTAACTATTGTTAAGGAATTAGTAAGAAGTCATTATGTAAGTAACTTACAAAAAAACCAATTCTGACATATGACAGAGACAAAACTGAAGGATTAATGAAGGAAAGTGTGCCCAAACATTATGATCGCAATCATTACATATAAATCAGTATAAAAATGAAGAAAATCTGGTTGACAATTACTTTAATTATACTTCTTTATATAGCTATTAAGATCATTAATTCCATTAGCTAATTAAAATCTGCAATCCTGCATTCAATGTAATCGTTCTTATTCAATGAAGACAAAGACCGTTTGTTTATTTAACAAGCATTTTGTCAGTAAGTTACCATATGCCTGGCCGTGATGTTGTCATGGAAGGTACAGGGAAAGTACAGTAATGTTTCCAATTCTCATGATCAATTTGAATCAGCACGTGTCTAGAATTAGAAATCCCTTCAAAATTGAGAGTGCATATTGTTGTAAATATCTTATAAAAGTGGTATCACATGAAAATTATCGTTATGATAAAATACAATTATAATCAATAAGCAATTGAAAATGTGTCAAATATATTATTAAATGTAAAACACTGAACAAGAGTGTCTATCCTCTCAATTTGTAAAATAGAAATATTAAATAGGTAAACTGGGAAAAGTATCACGTATGGATGCTAGGACTGCAGGTAATTTTTGTGCTTTCTCAATTTCCAGAATTTCAGCAATGGGCATTATTTTATAATCAAAAGCAGTTGTTTTTAAAAGAAAAAAATTCATATGTATCTTGTATCCCATTTCCTCAGGTCTTTATTTTGTTGAATAAAGTTACATAGTTACTGCTAATGTGTGAATATAGTTAAGTAAAAGCCCAAAAACTCAAAAACTTAAATTTGATGACCTGGGTTTTTGTCTGTGGCACCATTAATCAGCTGTTTGATCCTTAGCATAAGGTTTTGTGCCTATTTTCCTTTATTTGTATTTTGATGAATTTTGACGGGGTGGACTCTATAATCTTTTTCATCTCTAAGAAACTAATTGTTGTTCAAGTAGCTGAATCATATAATCTCAGGCTCTTTTTAAAATGCATACACATACATTTACTTAATCTAGATAGCAACTATACATGAGAGTTACCAATATTATCCTTGTTTTAGAGATAATGGAGGCTAAATCTTCTAGATAACAAAAATAAATTTCAGAATCAGGAAGTCTGGCTTTAGAATCTATGATTTTAACTTCTATTGATAATGCTTCAACTTTTTAGTGTTTCTTGATCACTAATATGTTGATTAAACTACTTATACTTCCAATAATAATTGTATTAGTCAGGTTTCTTCAGAAAATCTACATGTGTGAATTGGGTCACATACCGTATTTTGCCATGTATAATGCACACTTTTTTGCCCAAATTTGTGAGGGAAAAAATAAGGAGTCACACTATACACAAGTAGTACTAATTCTGTATCCATATAAATGTTTTAAATTCTTTTATTTCTGCTTATGAGTTAAAAGTGTAACTCTAGAAATCAATAATGATATCCGTATGCAAAATACTACCCTGGAATATGAAAATAGATTTTGTTGAACTTACGAGTATGATGAACTTGCAACAACGAAGAGTTCTTGACCTTCTATGATGTGTAAATGTGGTAAATTTGTTACTGATACATAAAATTTCTTGTACCTTGTGTCTGTTCTTGTGTTTTATAATTATTTATTACATAATATGTTAAAAATAAATGTTAAACTTCCTTTACAATACAAAAAAAGAAAAAAAAAAACACCAAACACAAAAAAAACAAGTACCTAAATGTAAACAAATAAAAATTTGAATTAAAAAATTTAAATGAAATTTTTTTTTTCCCCTGAAAATTTGGGCCAAAAATGTGTGTGCACATTATACATGGGGGTACATTATACGCAGAAAAATTTGGTAGTTATAGAGGTTGGCAAGTCCAAAATCTACAGTTCACTTCTAAAGAATATGAGGCTGGAGATCCAGGACAGAGCCAATGTAATAGTTCAAGTCCAAAGGCTATCAGCAGGCAGAATTTCCTCTTGCTCAGGGGAAGTCAGTTTTTTGTTCTCTTCAGACCATCACGTGATTGAATGAGGCCCACTTGCATTTTTTAGGGTAATCTACTTTATTCAGAGTCCACTGATTTAATTATTACTCTCATCCAAAAACACTCTCACAGAATCATGGAGAATAATGCTTGACCACATACGTGGACACCATGGCCCAGCCAATTTGACACGTAAAATTAATCATCACAATGATTAAGTGCTAGTTATTATTTAAGGTCCCTGATATTCATATATCACAATAGAGATATTCTAGTGTTACTAAATAGGCATTGCATGCTATGGCTTTTCTAACCCCTAAGATTTACACTTATTACAATAACTTCATATGCTCTCTTATATAAATGAGCCAATTGGGTTTAGAGGTCCAGGTATACTGCTGCCAACTAATAGACTTGTTCCTACAGAACTGTGTGTACAGTGAATTGTTCCACATGATTCCCCATGTAATGTGAGATATGTTTTTGCTGTATTTCTCATTGATTTTCAATTGGATATGGCCCTTAGACTTCCAGGCTTAAGTTTTTGACTCGTATGTTGCCAGTTATTTATATTAAATAGTTAATAAATCTATGAATAAGTAATTAAGAATACCGAAGCCCTTCAGCATTTCAGTGAGATCTATGTTTTTTGTTGTTTGTTTGTTTTTTCCAAAATTACTTTCTATCCATTTGTAGGGTTTGGATCTGGGCAAATGACTGACAATACTAGTAAACTATAGGAATAATTTCTGGGTTTTGAAATGTTTATTTCATTGATGGACGCCTATTTGTTCATTCAACCCAGTAGTTACTTGTTTAGTGGCTGATATAAAGTGGAGTCCACTGCCACAGGTGAGGTAAGAGTTAGAATTCTTGTTTTTAACCCATGTTTTCATAAGATATTTAGTACTTTAAATTATTAGTGCTCTGAAGTACTCTTTCCTTGATCAAGTGGTTTCGTTGAGAAGACTATAGAGAGGCTACAGTGTGTCAAGAAATGTTCTAAATGCTGAGGATACCAATAGTTAAATATATATATATATATATATATATATATATATATATGAATTTAATATAAATTCATATATATATATATATATATATATATATATATATATATATAAATTCTTACCCCCAAATCAGTGTCTTGGTAAACTCTTATATAAAATATTCATAAAGAATAAATATATATGTAAATTGTGTAGTGAAATTTTAATAATTGCTATAGAAAAATAAAACAGAAAAGAGAAAAAGGGAGTAAAAGTTCAGTTATAGATAGAGAGGGATTAAAGAAAGACTCATTGAGAAAGTGATCTTTTTAAGTGGTGGAAGATACAATTAAAAGGCCCTGAGCCAGAAGTGTGCCCTACATTTTCTTAGAATGACAAGTTGGCCCATGTAATGGTTGGAGGGTGAAAGTTGTGGGAGAGTAGCACGTCAGAAGAGTAATGAAGCATGAAGCTTTGGGAACAAATTGTGGAGTCTTGTTTGAAACATTGGTTTTTACTCTCAGTGATATGGGACAGTACTGGCAAGTTTTGAACACAGAAGTGATATTAATTGTCCATAACTTTAAAGTCACCTGGGACACAGGGAAACACGTTAGGAGAATACTACAGTAACCAAGGACCAGGTGAAAAATGATGGTGGCTCAGACTCGGGTAGTAAAAATAGGTGAGAAAACATTGACTTATTTGAGGCTGTATTTACTTGGAAGATGGAGACTTCTGTATTTGCAGAGAGAAAGTGAAGAATCAAGAACAGCTCCACGGGCTTTGCCCTGCACAAGTGAAAGCAAGGGAAGAGTGTGAGAAAATTAAGTTCCAATTTTTTTTCTTTTAACTATCGCTTTTAAACACAATGGTAAAATGAATAAAAATCTGTAACTTCTCCAGCCATGCTTCATGCATCTTGTTGGGACAAGCAGTCAAAGTTCCTGAATCAATAATTGTTTTGATTATACCGTTCCAGAGAAACAATGTATAAAAACATATTCCAGTGCAATTTTTCTGTAATCTGTTTCTTCTATCCCATCAAGTGTGACAGTGTATTATTATATATTGACAGAAAACATCAATATGGATGATGTTAGACAGTGGGAGGAAAGCATTTTGGTGTGCTGGTTTTGTCTTCATAATAACAGCATTGATCTGTGTTTCAGCTTACCGGTTGTCAGCAGCTCACTGTTAATTCGCCCATATCTACACTGGTATGGGCAGTAATATGGTGAATGTCAGATGGGATCTGCAATTCATAGTAACAGCTCTGCCGCCTAATGATTTTTGTCAATTTTGAATTAATTGTTAATCTGATTTGTACTTTGTGGAGATCTCTGCAAATGTTTATAAAGCAGGGTCTGCAAAACTTTTGGTAGAATTGGCGTGATAATAAGCAGCCACTTTTTTGGTTGGCTTCCTTTTCTCTTGCCTGATTAAATAAACTATTCCGGTACTTGTGTGGCCTGGGGATTGACATTTTCTCAATGTTACAACCATTCCTTAAAAGGAATTGCCTGCTTAGTGATTTTCATAATTTAACACCCTTCTTGGTTGGAGACTTTTAGCATTCTTCTTTGAATAACATTCAGACTTTCATCCTAGTCTTAAATCACCAAATCTTGTTAACACTGAGGAAGTGGTTTTGGAAGTGGAATTCCCCCAATTAGTAGTTAAAAACTTAGGCAAGTTACCATAAGGATCATCAAGTTCCTCATCTATGTTATTGCATTAGAAGTACTTATTTCACAGGCTTATAATGACCATTTAACAAGATAATGTATATAGAACTCCTTCGTTTCTGGTAATTGCCTTGCCAGTGAGCCTATTACGATTGGGATGGCAGGCTGACTTTATGCCCTTTAAGTCTAGTTATTTCCCTTCAGAAATGATTAAGGTCATGGGTGTCCACTTACACACAGTATGTTGACTATGTTGATCTATTTAGCTAGGGATTTAGTCAAATTATTAAGTGAACTGATGGGAAATCGTCACTATTTACTCATTGGCATTGTGAAGGCTAAAAAAGTAATTTTCCTTCCACCTTCTACGTTATTCTAACTGCTAATAATCATTAAAGTAACAGAGACAGATAAATAGGAGAAAATATCCAGATGAAGGGGTGCCATAAGAATGACACCCGAAATCCATTGAGCTGTTGAGGTTTATATGTCATTATGGACAAAAGAAAAAAAAGGCCAGGGGCCTGGGATTTTAAATGAGAAATAGGCAATTTGCCGATAGCCAAAAAAGAGCTGAGAATATGGGTAAATAAGTTCCTGCTAGCAACCCAGAAATGATGGGATGTGGGGGAATCTAGCTAACAGGCCCCCGCCTGCATCCTTCCTATCTAATGCTAAGGTGAAGTTGTTATGGTTCCCTTCCTGTAGCAGGCCTTTCCATATGAATCGCTTAGGCAAAAAAAAAAAGGGGGTGAGTTAAAGGTTTATTCTGAATCTTTTGTTTCTCAATAACCAGCTTAAAATCAATATCCCCAATATCCCACATTTGGGGGAGGCCAAATTTTAGTCGCCTTCAGCATACAACTCATTATGTTATAAATCATTATTACACTATTCACCTTATCCATTCATCTTCTACAGCTAGAACCTATAAAAAGAAAGCTGTGTATAATGTGATTTACATTCTCCAGTTAAAAAACGAAGAACTTAATACCGTGCTGGGTTATGGTGCTTTGGTTTTTCATAGTATATTGGTGAAATTTGAAAGCAGCTAGCAGTCTAGAAGACCGAGAAGGCCATGTTAAGTTCCAACCTTCTGAAGTATGAACTGGGCTTGCAGAAGTTGTTCGAAACAGCCTGGTTTCCCAGTTCATAGGCATAAGTGTGACAAACAGAAAATTAAACACCTGGCAGCTGCAAGTGTTTTGGTTTTATGTCTTTAGCTACCTGGCCAAGATTGTTTTATGAGTGTCAAGTTGCTATCTTAATTTAAAAGTAGAGAAGCACATGAGAATTTTACCACCTAGAAAATCATGCTATATCCTTGCTTAAAAACATCTTCATTAGCAGAAAGAGGGAATTTTTTTTTTTTTTTTTTTTTTTCAAAATTACTATCCATTTTGTAGGATTTAGACCTTGAGAAATGTCTTACAATACTACTAAACTGTAGGAATAGTTTCTGGGTTTTGAAATGTTAATTTCATTTTTGGAAATCTATTAGGGTAAAAAGTACAATTGAATGGCCCAGAGGTTGATGGTGATGAATGAAAGTCAAAGGTTATTTTACTTTTTACTTGCAGTATGGTTTTATGTGGCATTCTTCAGATTTAACACAGGATGAAACAGGAAGTTATGAAATCTTTATTAAGGTAAATCAAAACTCTATGCAAGTTACACTTAACTCTAACATCTGCTTTACAGAAAGCATGAAGCCGTGAATTTGAGCTAAACAAAATCCAAGGGGCAAATATGACACTTATTTTTTTACCCTACATAGCTAATCAGTCAGAATTTAAAGATTGAATGTCTGAACATAAAGAAAAAGAAAACTGGAGACAAAAGAATCTGAGAAATGTATTTTAGGGAAATGTATCTTTAGATATCTTTAGATACAAACTGAGCTTAGGGCTCATTTTCCGGGGGAAAAAAAAAAAAAAAAGTATTTTTCTGTCTTTTTTTTCCCTTTACATTTTCAAGCTTGTTTAAGTTGGCCATTGTGACATGAATTTGGTTAAACAAAGACAAATATGCTTGGCAAGTCCCCTCGGGGTTTTGAGTGTTTCCTCATTCACACTGTTGTTTCCTGTCCATCTATCTTTCCTACATAATGGTATGCAAAATTTGTCCTCAGCCAAATCCATTCCTATTCAACATTCCATCTATTACACCTATTGTTAACTCTGACCACTTTCATTGTCCCCTGTTCTTAAGCCAACCACGTCAATTTAGGGAGTATGTAACAGCCTTGGCTCCTACAAAAGTCATTTCCCCAAACGTTCAATTCCTCCCTAAATTTTTTCCAGTGTAAATCAAATGCAGGATTTTGTACTCTTAGAAGTGGCCCCTGGGTATCTCTGCTTATAGAGTAAGAACTCTGTTGGCATCCTTTTCATGAAGACTTTTGACTTCCTCTCTAAGTTTCTACTTATTAGCATGATACTTTTCTCAAGTAAGTGTCAAAACTGGGGAGTTTCCAGGAACCTAGAAGAGTGGGAGAGAACTTGTCACTTGCTTTTCTTCTATTGTCTACAAAACAGCAAACAAACTGCAACATGTTTATGCAGGATCCTTCCAGATCTGTTCTAAATCTCACTTTCAAGTCTTGTTACGTGCCCCTTCTGCAGGAAACCCTAACCACCATCTTCCCTAAAATGTGTGCTATTGTAAAACCTTGTTTCTCTACTTAAGCTCTTTCATCTGTCTGGCATTCCTTTTCTGCTCTTTCCCACCCTCACCTCTACCCTCACCCCAGTTTCTACTTATCTTTTAAACTCAACATTACCTTCTCCATAAAGTCTTTGCCTTCTCTCTGAAATTTTGTTATTACTCACAAAATTGCAATCTCCCAGTGACGCCATAGTATTTTTAATAGCTCTAGGAGAGCCCTCATGATCCAGAAAGTAGTTTAATTTACTCTGAATGAGGTTATTCCAGAACACACTGGCAATGAATCATGAAGAATTTTGCCTATACACTTGCCCCAATGAATGCAACAGATGGCCCCAAAGAAGAGAACAGAATGTACATTATCAAAAACATATGAGAGGCCCTATTCTCAAAACTATAGGTAGTTGAGGTTCAGATTAATAATTTCCAATACACAGATATTATATTTTACATGACTAATGAGAAAAAGTGGATTTTATAATACTCTAAAAATGTGTTCCTGTAATATTAAGGCTTCTTACCTGAGTTGGGAAAAAAAAAAATTGCCTTGGCAAGAAGGATGCACAGATTCTTGACAAAGTTTTCCCTGAACCACTAAAAGATATGGAACAAAGAGTATGCACTTATGGAGGAAATGTCTACCTGCTTACATATATTGTTTATGACTATGTTTTTTTCAGTTCTGAAAACTTGTTTCAACTAGACTATATAATAAAGGCCAGAAAAGCATTAACATTACATAGGAGACCTACTCCTTAGTGAAAAGATTGGGTGCCAATTTTATCCAGTAATGGGTACTGGAGTGGTGCTTCCCTGATGTTTTCTCTATCTCTTTCAACAACAGATTGGAGTATTAGAAAGCTAAATGGAGAAACAACAACAAACAAACAAACAACAGCAACAAAACAGAAACTAGAGACAATGGGCAAAAAGTAGAAACTTAAGCAACTTGTTAGAGAAGGAGGAAGCCCTGTTTCAGGAAAAGACTGTCTAAATGGGAATCTTAAGAAAGAGGGAGGTAGCCTACAGTAACTTGTAATATCTTTTACTCACTATTGGCCATATTATGGTTGGATTAACAGTGAGAAATATCAGGGAAACAAGATGCGGTCAAAAAGTCAGCTCTGGGCCACTGCACCAAAAGACAAATTATTGTAGAACGTCTACTCAAATACAAAACCCTATCAGGTGGTGCTTAGATTCTTCAGAACTGGCATCTCTATTGGGCAGAACTGAACATGCAAATGGGACAAACTTTTGGAAAATGAGCAGAATGGGGACAGGGAAACTGACATGAGGGCTGATAGTCACTCTTCCTAGTAATACATATGGAGGAATTATACAGGACTAATGAGTGGGCTAATATTGATGGGCAGACTTAGTTTCAACACATGATTTTAGAAAAACCAGTGGGCTTATTTCATCATAATAGTATTTGTTAAAAAAAAAAAAAAAAAAAAAAAAAAGCAGGATGGAGGAAAATAAAATATCTAGTTATATAAGACACCTACAACCTCTACAGTGAATTATTTTCTTTGGTCACCAAAGAATTGAACTAAGGATGCGAATTCTCTCAGCATAGAAAATGTGTTTCTTCTGGAAGTATTGATATAGGGCTAATAAATAAACTGTCCAAGATGCTATTGGGTGAGTACTGAATCCCATGGAAAGATTTCTCGTATCTTAAATTCTGTGTTGCTTTTTCATGTTTCTAAAGAACTCAAAATTTTCCTCATTTGTTTATCACCTTAAATGTATGTGGAAGTTTGCTTTTGAAAGGCTTATTTATTATTTGTATGCTCCCTTGAGCAAAGAGCTTCTTAAATGATCAGGTCAATTTGTTTTCCTTTTTTTTTGTTTTTCATTTTTCTTACTACATTTCTGATCTCTCCCTTTTCTGCTCAGCTAATCTCTGAACTTCTGATATGGCCAAAGGTACCCTATTTATTTATTTTATTAATCCCCCTTACTTCTGTACTAAATTCTGAACTCTTGAGATAAGAGTCTTAACTTTTTTTTTTTTTTTAATTTGCATGGTCCTACTCATAGTATCTATCATAGTGCCTCATGTATAGCTACTCAGTATATATTTATTGTTTGATAAATTAATCCTTTATCTCACTTTAGATAAAGCTCTGGGAAATAGAATAAACCTTCTTATACAAAATTTTGTAAAGTAGGTTGTTAATCTATTTCTATGCAACAAATTATATAATACATAATAGCTTGAAACAATACCATAATTTTGTGGGACAGTAATTTACACAGGGCTCAGCTGACTGATTCTTATGCTCTAGTTGGTGGCATTCATCAGGCGCTGGGCTGGCTCAGCTGGGCTCGCTCCATCTCCATGGAATCTCAAGCAGGTCAGTCAGACATTTTATGTGATGGCCCAGGGCTCACAGAAACCAAGATAAATACTGACAGTCTCCCTGAAGTCTAAGTTCAAATCTCCATAGCTTTACTTCAGCCATACTCCATTGGTTAAAGTAGTCACAAATCAGCCCAGATTCAAAAGGAGGAAAGATAGACTGTGTCACAATGAGAGGAGTATAAGGAAACTGTGAACATTTCCAATCTACCATATCTGAAGAGAAGTAGAAACTTGTGATATAATTAATGTCACCTTCTATGCATGCCTTAGGATGGAAGTTCATCCATGGAAGCTTAAATAGAAAAATATTTTGTTTTGAAAAAAAAAAATATTCATCTCAGTGCTCAAGCAATGTAGGCACAGATTTCTTTGGCCTTGATTACTCTAATTGCTTGAGTTCCTTCAGTGTCCAAGTTACTCTGATTTATTTTTTATAATGCCTCTGGCATTGCCTTTTACATCTTCACCCTAAATGCTGTCAGATCTCCAAACTGGTCAAGTACATGGTCGTCCATGAACTATATCAATACCTTTTACAAATACAAGTGAGGAAGACAAGAGTCAAGATCTCTAGCATCCTCCTCCAGTAACCCATTGGCTTTTGTCCATGCCACTTACAGATTTTCATTATTTAAGCTGTACACTATTTTTCACATCTCTGCTCATAAACCTGTCAATATAAGTACCAGCATTTCCTTTACATGTCTACGAATTTATTTTTATTCTAGCTTATTTTAAACATGTGTATAAGTTGAATCAAACATATTTTAAAATAAGGCAGAGCAGACACAAATAACAAACGAGTCAAATAAATTTAGACTTTGCAACCTGACACCCAAGAACTTCGCAATCTAGTTTCCCAATCATCTCACACTCTTCCAATGAATAAAGACTCCACTCAGTATCTATGTATTATCTACGTGACATTCCTCACGTAGGCATTGCTTTCTCCCAGATCTCTACTTTGGCTGATACTAGGCCTCGGACTCCACCTATGGAACTCTAGTTATCTTTTGAGCCCTTGGTCAAATGTCACTATTTGGAGGATATTCTGACTCTCATAATTGGAAATTATTCCTTAGTTCTACAGATTCCGAAACAACTTCCACTGTACCTCTTAAACTAGTTCTTATGTTATAAAACCTTGTAATATTGATTTTCGAAGCGGTTTTTCCTTGGAAAAATAAAATGCTCCAGATGAGCAGAAACTGTGTGATTGGCAGTGTTAAAACTCAGTAGAGATTAGGATTGATTAATGAATGAAGGAATCAAAGACTCAGTAGTAGGGTATTTTAAATAATTACGTCTTAGTTAAAAATACAGATACTATATTGGCAGGTTTCAGAAAGAAATCTGAGAGAAGGTCCAGCAGAGAATTCAGATCATTGATTAGATGGACTCACTGCCTATGTTCTCCAAGGAAGAGGAGAGTCTTTTACCAAATGCTAGGTAATACAATATTCCACCTTCTAGATTAAAGTTCAAAAGATATTTAAAAGGATGTTGAATCACATTTGGTGCATTTAAGTGTATTTATAGATTCTTAATGCATATGCAAACATGTCCTTATATATTGTTATCAGTATTTCAAATAATATGTAATCCTAAAAGTTGAAATTAATAGAGTTTTGTTTTATCTTGAGCATTGATAATGCTTTTATAACTTGCAAATATAGCAAAAATGCACAGTTTTTATTAAAGGTGAGGTACAAATCACTTTGAATTTCTTAAATATTTGTTTGCCCAAATTGAAATATGGCTAAGATTAGTAAAGCAATGTTATTTTGTCTGTTTATGGAAATACAGGACTTTAACTTAATATAAGAAGACATTTCCATTATTCTATTTTAAACAAATTATACTAAATGCAGCTAAAGAATAAGTAGACAAAAATATCTATATAAATTATGTTGAAGTTTCACAAAAGTTTTATTTTGCATTGATTTTCAGTTCCAGTAATACTAGTTACTAGATCACTTATGACTAACTAAAGCATATCACTGACTGCCTTGGCTTAAGAAAGTACAAAATTTGGAGTTTTTACATGGCTAAAATAGACATGAATAGCTTTAAGATATTATTGAAAGTCTTTAAAAAGTCTTTAACATTTAAGGAATGTCACACTTTCCACTAATATAACCCATTTTCAGTCTGTAAATTGTTCAAATGCTTTTAGTCCCACATTGAATGTCACTTTAAGAAGGCCCCTGGTCTCTCAAAGGCAGTATACATAATGAAATGGAAATTTCAATTACTTTTTTCCAGTACTGTGAAACAATTTAGTAGTTTCTAGAAAATGAATATCAATAGACAGCTTGGTAGCCATATGAAACTTGTTAAAATTTGGTCAACTTATAATTCCCTGTTGTTCCCCTTGTAAAAAGCACTCATATATATATTTTTTAAATGGCTTTTTTTTTTCCTCCTTTGTAAAAATAAAATTTCTCAACTCTGCACTGCTTACTTTAATCTTTGTATTGACTAGTTTATAAATGCTCCTCATTCATTATTATGTCTAGAATATTGCTGGAGGATCAGGTTTGGAAAAATGTTTAAGGAATAAAAACAAAAGTATTCATAATAATACTACTAATACCTAATGGTTAATTAGGTTAATGCCCAATTATTTAATATCTAATAACTGCCATATATTGAACATTGACTATTTATGAGTGCGGTAGTTATCATTTCACATACATCATCTCATTCCACATCGGTGATCACATGGGAAAGTAGATAAAAAGACTTACTGAAGGTATACATATTAAGTTGAGTTTTAAAGATACTGTAAAAACAGAGTGGGAGGGGCTTCCAAAAGAGTGTTAGCTTATGCAAGGATAGAGATGAGAATGTGGGTATATAAGCCCTTATATTGCTTAATACAGGATTTGAGATGAATCTGCAGAAGTGGCAGGACTGCATATTGGCGAACGTTTCGTCCAAATCCAGCATATAATGCTAGTGTATACCTCAGTTTTTGGTCAGGTTTTCCCTTTTTATTTGATGATGTCTCCAATCCGGTCTTTTCCAAATTGCACATGTTTACCTATCAGAGGCTAAAGAGCCTAAGGCTTAAAATTGTTCACTGTAGAACCCTGCTGAGTTGAAATCCCAATGTTGCCAGTAACTAGTTGTGTGATTTGGGTGTTTTCTTTCTTTTCTTTTCTTTTCTTTTTTTTTTTTTTTTAATTTGTTCATCTCTCATATGGTGTCACTTTTACTTTAAAGTAATTAATATAGTTATTATTACATTTCTTAAAACTCCAGAACCTACATGAAGGTTTCTAACAATCCCTATAGAATTAATTTCTCACTTCTTTGTGTCTCCACTTTAACACACATGTAGTAGATACTATTATACATATATCTATTACAAATAAAAGTAATTGAATAAAAGAATGATGGTGTGGTTTTTGATATGTAGACACTGAATATTTTAAGGTTTCATGTTTTTCTCAAACAATTGAAATCAGCATGTAATCTAGGTTATCTCTATAATATGTTAGAAATTGTACAATGTAGCTCATACAATTTATATATTTAATTTTATAAACACACAAACACACACAAATACAATAAAATATTAACAAAGTTATATTTTGAACTTCTACAGAGCAGCTGCAGATTGTAAACTGAGTAGTTCTTTCACATCTTTTGGCAAAATCTGATTATAAGTCTTATAAAATAATTTTCATAAAAATAAGAAATATCAGATTTATTGCATGAAATACATTCCTGTGGAAATGTTTTTCATAGTCAAAAGAAAGTACTATCTTTTAACTAACAGATGAAAAATTATACAGATGAACAATTCTGAACTGGCCAAAATCTCATTAAAATTGTATGAGCAGAATTATGTATGCCCCATTTACAATTTTTCTTTATAGCAGAATATCAAGTAATCTATGATTTGAGAGCAAACTTTAGTTTTATCCTAGACCTACTTGACCTTGTAAGTGTTTCTTGATTTTAACGGATGACATTTAATTAAAACTGTCTTGCTGAAGTATGGTAATTATTGGTGCAGATAAGAGAGATTTACAGAAATCCAAGCCAGTGGATTGGTAAAAGCAACACAGATTTTTCTTAACATCATGATGTATCATGTACAAATTGTGATATACTATCTAGCTTTGTATCACTTACAAGCACATCAAGTTTACTGGTTGAATTAACACACCCGATTGTGGAAGAGGCATTTCAATTAAACCAGAGTCAAACAGACTTCAAGAATTTTCTACCTCTATTTGTAATGTTGTACATAAAATTATTCAACATTACATTGAAGAATGAGAACTCATGAGGTATGAAATCGGACGAAGTCTCTCCCCTTAATAGATAATATCTTTCCTTTTTCATAGTATGCTGCTCTTCAATGAATGACGTTTAGTAATATGTATGAGTAATTGCTGAGTTTATTGCTCATTACCTCTTTAAAAATCCAAGGAAGTAGTAAGCAAACTTTGATCCTTTTATGAGAAAACAAATTTCATTATAAAGGTTAAAACTAAGTTATTTTTATTTACAATTTAATAGCTTAGCTACTACTCTTTTTGATATCAAATATTTATTATTACACCTTCAGTTATATTTGTGCCCACTGTCAAAAAATAAAAGGACTCCAAAAGGCAGTCTATCTCTTTTATATAAAAAATGAGTTTAGTATTTCTTCAATAATAATTTAGTAGCAAGAGTTCTAATAAAAAATTACATCTGATTTATTTCACCAGAAGGGCATGAGATATTTCTCCCTACATAAATTTGTAATTAAAGATATTATGGGAAAATCATGTATACATATCAATTATATAAGTTTAGTGTGTGTATAAAATCTAAGATAATATTACCATTTTCAAGCCTGATAGTCTCCTATTATTGCATACAAAATTATTTAAAACCATTTTGACTTGTGTGTATAACCTATGATTTTGGTGGCGAATATCACTTCAAAGAAAAATATTAACACTTTGTTTACCAATTTTTACTCTTATTTACCTTGTTTGATTAGTATTCACTGAGTCTATCTTAACAGATCCTACATGTTAACATAGCATTTCATAATCATTTATTTTTCAGCCCAAGATAGCAGGTGTTTAGCATATTGTGTTCTGAATTGGTACCGATGTATAATGAATTCCCTGGTCCTTGAGGTATTTAATGGATGTTTTTAGAACCACTCTAATAACTAAGATGAGAAATGGGTTTTAAATAACTTTAGCTAATTGTCCCATTTCTTATTTCACTAAAGATGACATATATCAGTTTGCCTACATACACATCATGTTATAATTATCATTCAAGTTAATTTCCATAATTGCTAAATCAGATAGAAGAGAAGCATCCATTCATTATTAGAGTGCAATTTGGGGGGTTCATGTAATAGTCACTTCATGGTGTTCATCTCCTCCTACCGGATCAGCTATTGGTTTTATTTCATGACTCTGGAAGGCATAACTTTGCTTCCTAGGAAGGTAGCACTGAATTTTATTATAGCTGTCATTTTATTTTATGAATATAGCCACGTTGATAATGATGATGATGACCATTGCTTTGTAAGGCATTCATGAACAATAATAAGCCTGCTACGTTGAGGTCCAAATTAAAATTAAAGATAGGAGACAGGATCCACAATATAAGAGAAATCTGCATAAGTGAAGGACAGTTGAAAATGCAAAGTTGCGTAATAAAAAATGCATGGTATTCAAACTGATTCTCACCCACTCTTTTCATCAGACAATATAAGGCACAATACGAAATACTTCAGCTAGAACATTTTTTTTTTTTTACAAACATGGATTTAATGACCACTCTATGCCAAGGAATGAGGTTTATTGAATTTCTACGCCTCAAATCTTTTAACCACATTCACATTCCAAACAACTTTTGCCTATAAAATTGCCCTTTTTGATTTCGCCAAAAAAGAAAAAGAAGCAATGCATAGGAAGCAAAGATTAATTACCCTTATATGTTTTATGATGATTATTTTTCTTTTTAAATTAATATTTAATTACATATAATATTTTAATCATTATTATATAATTATAATATCATAGTTATTATATAATAATATATAATATTATGGTTATTATATAATAATGTCTAATATAATCATTATTATAATATTACAATATTAGAATATTATATATATGTATAAAACAGGGGTGCTAAAAAATACATACATTTTAAGAGATGTTATCTATGCTTAAGCAATAGTTTACCATAATCAGAAGTGTCTGGATGCTGATGGTAACCACTTTGAGCACCTCTTGTAATTGCAGGAGTCAAATGTGACTTGTATTCATCTTTTGTTATAAGCATATACAATTGATACAGTTTTTCCTTTCTTAAAATGTGTATACATTTTTTGGCTATATAATAGCATATATATACACATATATACATATATATGTGTATATATATGCTACTATATATGTATATATATATATATATATATACGTATATATATATGTGTGTATATATGTATATGTATATATATACACACACACACACACACACACACACATATATAGTGTTTCCACATCTTTCAACTTAAAAAAAATACTTATTTTTCCTCTTGTTAGAAGAGGAAGTTGAAATTCAAAGAGGTTGCTAGATTTAATTAATATCATGCAGAAAAAGTTTTATACCCATCTTTTTCTTTCATAAAAGATTTCTGGCAGCATATGGTTTA
This sequence comes from Rhinolophus sinicus, assembly GCF_057876585.1. NCBI lineage: Eukaryota > Metazoa > Chordata > Mammalia > Chiroptera > Rhinolophidae > Rhinolophus > Rhinolophus sinicus. Next base: position 53,556,657 of record NC_142514.1, read on the forward strand.
ATGAAGATAAGAGGGAAAGGTAATGGGGCATTAGGCTAAGGGAAGATCAGAGGAGCAGTAAGATGTTTTAGAATGGAGAAGAGTGTGCACTGTTTAGTAAATTAAGAACAAGAAATCACTGAGAAAGAAAAGAAGGAAAATGCAGTAGAAAGAGGAGGTGATAGATTCTGATCTTAAATGCAGGAGATGAGAGCAAAGAAAGTTTTTTGAGTGAAGATGTCCTTCTTAGAAATATCAGTAGAGAGGAGGAAAGGATAAGGAAAATCACAGAGACGTATTCTGCTAGAAGAAAGAAAAACTGAGAGCATGTACAATGAGAAGAAAATGATCATACTTATAATTAAAAGACTAAGCTACCTATAAAGATAAAGCTGTTCAGGTATTATAGAAGATTATCCAATACATAAGTTTTGTCCAGTAGAAAGACAGGAGACTCAATAGGGATGTTAAAATTCTTGCTCAGTGATATCGATTGTTAACTAAGAATCAGTATCATTAATATTTAACTCTTCAACAGGATACATAGATGTCTTCTATCAGTTTCTTTCTAGGGAAAGAACTGATTAAAATAGGATATGTTCTTTCAAAATAATGGACCAGGCCATCAAACAATTGACTTTTAATAATAGTGAGTATAAGTTATTGGTGTCACTATATGAAGTGGTTTTCATTCATTTACAGTCTATCTCTATGAGGTAGAAATTATTATGCCTTTTGTTATAGATGATGAAACATTTAAGGATGCAAAATTACATGTCTATTACCACATAGCCACTAAATGTATTCCTCTCACTATGTAACATTATCTCATTCACAGGGATGTGGCTTTGAAAACCAATAATGCTGACTGAAGGATCCTGGCAGTGGGTTATAATAGAAATTCATCAGTTGGGCAAGCAGGGTCTGCTCTCTATATTGATTGGTATAGAATTACCTCAGATTGATGTATACATGTAAAAACAAACTTGATGTTGCATTTTGAGTCATGGAGTTTGGAAGAAACCACTGTCTCTTCAAGGAGTAATATTGAATCCTCAGGGACACTGAGGCTTCAAAAGACAACATTAATATTTGGTAAATTTTCAGGGATTAAAATAGACTTCTCTTGGGTGTCGGTTATCCAACAGTGGCCTCTTAGAAAGATTAGTAAAGTAGCAACCTGCTCTCTGACATGGGGGAACTCTTGTCACTTAACTCCAAATAGATATAGATACTGACTTTCTAAGAACTCCATCTATTTAGTGCAGAAGCAAAATCCATTTGTTGTCTTTCTTGCATTATGTCCTTTAGATTAAAAGGTACAAATTCCATTTTCGCTTCTAGACCCTACAAAGAGAGCAGATTCCATTTTACCATTGGAGAAGACCTGGGGAAGAAAGTGAATTTGAGAACTCAGTCAATCCATCACAGATGCAGACTATAGATGGATTTAGTGTTTCTATCAAGTGAGAAGATTTCTAGGATTGAGGACACTAAATATACTTTCTATAATTCAATGGAGAAAATAAGAATTGAGCTTATCTTTTGTCAGACACTACAAGGTAAGTTGATAATGAATCAAGGAGAACCAACCCTGGTGATGAGGTAGTAGTAAAAAGTGAGAAAATTTCTTCCTGGCCCTTTTCCTGGTTCTTAAAAGTATTCTATAAGTGTCTCAACCTTCCAGACCTCTGAAATACCCAAGATGCAGTAATTCAAAGTCTTCATGATAAAGAGGAAATCAGCTCAACAGACCTCCCTAAAAGATAGTAGTTACTAAAAAATAGATTCTGGTCTACCTTAAAAAAAAGAAAAAGAAAAGAAAAAAAAAAAAAAAAAAAAGAAATGAGTTCTGGACATTTTTGTCCAGATGAGAAAGGCTCTTGAGGAATAGGTAGGCCAGTGCTGGAGAAGAGAGAACCTAGCATCCAGAACTAAGTTTTCTGACTTTTTGTTCCAATGGACATTAATTCAGGCAGGAGGATTTCTATAATGGTAACTTTGATGCTCCTGGTAGGGTGTAAGATGAAGGCAGATATACCATGATGCAAACTGTGATAGGGTATGAGTGACAAAGCAGAGACATGGAAGCAGACAATGCTACAGCATCAACTTCATAGCACATAGTAAATAAGAGAAAAGCAGTAATATCAGGCTTCAAAGGAGGTAGGAGATGAGTGTTTTATACAGACAAGAACCAGAACAAGAGCCTAAGCAATAGGAATCAAAAGCGAGACAAGTGAACTCAGCAGACACTGGAACCCAGGCTGACTCTATCCTGAACCTCTGTTGTTTCCGAAGTAAAATTGACCTAACAAAGATTTTTTACCCTGGTGTTATAACATGCAGCATGGGTGGTTGGGATTGTGTGATATATTTGGGTGAGTAAAGGAGCTAGTGTACTAGAGTTTTGCAAACACATCTCAAAATACTCTACTATTGATTCAGATGAGAACGATTTCCAATAATAGTTCCTGATCTGACACATTGTGTCTACAAGGTCTGATAATTAAGTTTGCGAACTCATCCTAGGAAAAAGTGCTACCTACCTCATTGCTGAATATCTCTTCAGTCACCTTCGAAGTACTCCCCTTGGGAAGCTGTGTACTGATACCAGTGCCTAGTCCACCCTTCAAAGCAATTTTGGAACTCACTTTCTGGAATGGCCATCAGAGCTTCGTCGTATTACCCTTGATGTCCTGAATGTCATCCCAATGTCTTCTTTTCAATATTTCCTTTATCTTCAGGTAAAGAAAGAAGTCACTGGGAGCCTGATCAGGTGAGCAGGGAGGGTGGTTCAATACAGGTATTTGTTTGCTGGCTTAAAACTCCCTCACAGACAGTGCCGTGTGAGCTTGTGCATTGTCCTGACACAAGAGCCATGAATTATTGGCAAAAAGTTCAGGTCATTTTCGTTTAACTTTTTCATGCAGTCTTTTCAGCACTTCTAAATAGGAAACTTGGTTAACTGTTTATACACTTGGTACAAATTTATAATGAATAATCCCTTTGATATCAAAAAAATAGTTAGCAACATCACTGCAACAAGTTCGCAAACATAATTGTCAAACCTCATATATCAGGGAATGCAAATATTTCAAGTGTCATCGCTGCTTAGATCCATTCCAATCACAGCAAGTCTCAGGGGACATTTTCAAATGAAATATGCAAGCAACTCATTAGTTTTTAATTGTCACTTACGTCTGAGGAAGGCAGTGTAGGTATGGTGGAAACAGCAGGTCGATTGAAATTGTCCTTTGATTTGAGTTCTGGTTTTGACAATTAATAGTTTTGTGATCTTGAGTTATTCACCTCTCTGAATATTATGTAAAATTTCCTAATGTGTAAAATGTGACTATGTAATAGTCTGACTGCATTTTTTTGGTGTTTACACCTTTGAAATGTCATCTCTCCCTCTTCACCTTCTGCCTCACAGCTGAGCTAGTTGACAAGAAAGCCTGCTTGCTTCTGCCTTTAGTATGGGAGGGCATACAAGCCATGCTGGATCATAACCCCAGCCCCAAACCCTAACCACCATGAAAACACCAGACAAGTCTCCTTTCCTGGCTTCTCAAGCCATTTTCAGACCTGCTTGAGACCTACCCTGCTCTCCCAGAATGACTCATATGAATAATAAACTTTTTCGTTTTCCTGTAGTGTGCATGTGGGTGTAGCATCTTCAGTCTCGATATCTGAACCAGATTTGGGGTTGAGGGACAATCCCACTTCTGTATGTGTGACTCCCACAGGGTAATTCAATGAAACATTCACAATGCAATGACTGAAATCCAAAAAATTTACCAAGGAAAGTGCAGGGTTATATTCCTGCCAGATTAGTGACAAATAATACTTTTTTCATTCAATCAGTACTATAGTATAAGGCACTAAACAAAGATAGTGAAATTTGCATGCATGCAATTGATGTTACACTAAGAAATCTCCAAGTGATTATGAAATTATGATTCCTAAACCCATCTTTCCCCCTTTCCAACAGAAAACAAGAACATTTGCCTTTTTTTTTAAGAACTAAGGTTGGTGGCCAACTGAGTGTATTTGTGTATTTGTATTATCACAGGGAGTGTCTCTGTGGGAGTTTCCATACTACCTCTTTTTATGAATGTTTGTGAACCAGTGTCTGACCAAAATAGTATGGTAGTAATGAGTGTTAAGTCATGTCTCCTCCCACCCCTAACCCTAATTGCTCATAAGATATAGGCAATTCTGAGCCTACAAGCTCATAAATCTAGCTGCAGTAAGTGAATTGAGGGAGTGGATAGCTAGATGGTTTCTATTACTTTTAAAAATAACTTCTAAATAAAGTACATTACATAGACTTTCCTTTATAGTAGCTGTAACTCTATGATGATATTACTCCATAGAGGGAATGAGGAATTTAGATTTTACTAACTCTTTGAGGCTTGAGGGAATAGAGCTAATAAAATTTCTACAGCATCTCTCTGGGGAAGGAGATACAAATTCATAAAAATCTACCCTTTGACTTTCCGAATAGCATTTGTCTCAACACTTCTTTTATAGGCCAAAGTCACGGGAATTGTCATAACACAGCAAAAATAGCTGATTTAAAACCTCTAATATAATTTGTTGGAGAGCAAAATAGTTTTAAATTATTCCTTTATGTAAAACCCCAGATGAATTACCAACATACAGTATAGCAAGCACTAGGACAAGTGATGTTTAATAATTTTTAACATGTGGATGATCTGGAGATAGAAATATAAGATAATTAATTCATGAATACTAACTTATTTCATCAAACATATATTAAGCACTTCCTATATATATACAGGATGGGACCTGGTTGATGGGGTGGGATCAGAAGTACATGTGAAATTTAGACTCAATCCTCAAGCAATATAAATTCAGAAGTAGGGTAGAGTTACTGAATAATTAATACGCTGAAGAATGGAATAAGTGCCAAACAAATGTATAGGCTCATAATGAGGACAAAATAAAAGAAGAATTAGCATTTAACCTAAGGTTGGGAGAGTAAAGCAAATTTTAGGCTAAGGAAATGATGAAAGAAAAGGTCTTATAGTATGGATTGAAGCAAGTTGCTTTGAAATAATAAAGTGTGTTTGAAAGAGTGTGCAAAAATTGTGGGTCAGAATGTAGAAGGCCTTCAGTAACATATAATGGAAGTTTTTGTTTTGTTTTGTTTTGTTTCCTCTAAAGTTCTTAGGTATAACTGAAGCTTTTTGGTAAGAAAATAAAACTTATTTTTTGAAGATAAATCTAAAGTAATAAAATTAGTTATCATTTATTGGGCATCTGGTAGACTTAGACTAAGAACTTTGTGGAGCACTGGTCTTCCCCAAACCACATGTTCCCTTTCATATATATATATATATATATTTTTATTTTTTTTAATTTTTTTTTTTTTCCCTATCCTCTTTTCCACCCACTCACTCACTTCTCTCAAGGGGAAGTGGAGATATGTGATCTGATTGGTCAATTCACAAAGAGAAACTAGGCAAGGTAGTCCAGTTCTGTCTATGTGGCTGCTCTCCTAGAAGTGAGATGCTCATCGGAGCATGCATTCCACTCTCCACTTTTGTGCCATGACTTTTACAGGAAGTATGCTAAGCTTATACAGGGAGGTCTTTCCCACTTAGCATCACTTGTTACCAGGTGACCAACTCTATTTAATTCTGGAATTCAAAATTAGAAAGCCCACATGACCATAGACATAAGCCATATGTTACAATATCAGGATAATAATGATACATGTGATATTTCAATTCTACTAAAGATTTTGTAATTCAAAATGGATCCTTAACATGAGATGGAAACAGGGGTATTTCCTTTTCCAATGCTCTACTATGTATTAATTGCACAACAAATACATAACCGTCTTTATATATTTGATGCAAAATATTGAGCCCTTACATCTCAAATGTCATGTAATTAAATCTTGTTTACAAACTGGGAGATATTTTTCTATCTACATCTAAGAGTTAATACTATTGAAGCTTAGCTATGTCCCAAAGGTCACTCTGAGTGGTTGAAAAAAAGACCAAGATTAGAATTGTCTGACTCAAAACCTATGTTCCTTAAAGACCAGCATAAATTTTCTTATATATTTATGTAAAATAATACATATTGATAAGTAGGTTTTTAAAAAGATTTGGTAAACAACAGGAAGCAAATTACGAGGTCAGACAATTAAGTTCATGAACTCATCCTAGGAAAAAGTGCTACATACCTCACTGCTGAATATCTCTATAGTCACCTTTGAAGTACTCCCCTTGAGATGCTATGTACCCATGCCAGCACCTAGACCACCCTTCACAGCAATTTTGGAATTTTTCTTTAATGGCCATCAAATCTATCATTATTTTACCCTTGATGTCCTGAATGTTATCAAAATGTCTTTCTTTCAATATTTCCTTTATCTTTGGGTAAAGAAAGAAGTCATTGTGGGCTAAATCAGGTGAGTAGGGAGGGTGTTCCAATACAATTATTTGTTTACTGGCTAAAAGCTCTCTGACAGACAGTGCTGTGTGAGCTGGTGGATTTTTGTGATGCAAGAGCCATGAATTGTTGGCGAAAAATTCAGGTCGTCTAACTTTTTCACTTAGCCTTTTCAGCACTTCCGCATAGTAAACTTGGTTAACTGTCCAGTTGGTACAAATTCATAATGAATAATCCCTCTGATATCAAAAAAAGTTAGCAACATCGTTGCAACAAGTTTGAGAACTTAATTGCCAGACCTCATATATTTTAATAGTGTATACTAGAGAAATAAAGATGAATTCAGCACTAGAAAGGGATTTGAAAGGATGGGCAGAAATGAAAATATACTGGTGACATTAATGAAAATGAGAATAACTGGTATGAAATGGAAGAGAGCTAGGAACACAAGATTTCTGAGGCTGATAGCCTTTATTGCTAAAGAGGATGATGTCTATGACAAAACGGATAATGATGATGAGTTCAGCTGTGGGAATAGTGAATTTCAGGTACTGAACTAATATGTATTTGTCAAACGAAAACTTAAATATGTATCTAGAGCCAAAATGGAATTTGTATACCCTCATGATAGATTGAGTTCATAGATAGATTGAGATTATATAATTCCCTTAGAGGAAAACACAGGTAAAGAGGAACATGAGTATATTTTAAGGGACATCTGGGGACGGAGATGTGGGAAACAAAGGCCGTATAGAAATAGCTGGGAGAGCAGATGCCATATGAGCCAAGGTGAAGGAAACAAGTGTTGATGTACCTCAGTGGAACTGTATTCTAATGGCAGTTTAAGTTCTCAGAAAGAACAAGGAATTTTCCACTGAACTCTCGAAGCAGTTTGTGACTTCCTGCAGACTGTAAGTACTCATTTATTCATTCACTTAGCAAATATTTATCAGTGTTTTGCTCTTCAGTGCATTGCGGGATACAGGATGAATTTATATCACATGCAGTTCTGTGGAATTACAGAAGATTAGACTAAATCTACCTGGGGTGGAGAACCCAGGGAAAGATTAACAGAGTAGGAAATATTCTAGTGAGGCTTTGGCAATTGGGAAGGGAAAAATGTCATTCTAGAGTCCAGAAAGGCATAAACAAATACCCAGAGTTACAAAAGTAGATATAATTTTCTAAGCATGTTGGGTTTTATAGGAGCTCTGGAACCATAGTTATAGGTACATATGTGGACAGGTGCAGGATATGAAACTGAATAGTTTGCTCAGGGAAGATTATAAAGAACCTTTCTGTACAACATTATGGAGATTACTGATATACTTGGTTGCAGAAAACCCTGAAGATTTTAAAACACAGAAGGATTACAATCGTATATATGTCTAGAAGGATAACTGACAAAATTCAAGAGAATATGCATGAGGCAGGGATGCAAGGAAGAGAATGGTTTGAAGGTTATTGTAATGATATAAAGAAGAGGTAGTGATCATCTGATTTAAGTTGTTAATACTAGCTATAGGAAGGAGTAAGGATTAAGATGTTTTTCAATGATAAAACTAAATTGTGTTTCTTGAAGAACATTTGAAATACAAAGTATGATATGGACATTTGTCAATTTGTAGATGATGTTAAAGAAAACCATAATTAATATGCTGTACATTTCATGATGATGTTTCTATGCATCCAAGCATGAGTATATATATATATGTATATATATATATATATACACATATGTGTGTGTATATATATATATATATATATATATATATATATATATATATGAAACTAAATCCCAGAGATGATTTTGCACATATAATATATATATATATATATATATATATATATATATATATATATATATATATATATATATATATATCTATATCTATCTCATAAGCCTAAGCATTTCCTCATATGTTGGTATAGTCTTCAAAACTCTTGGCATGATTTCATAGTATTAAACTTCACAGGAATATATCATAGTATACCTGAGCATTGTTTGCAGTTTAGATTGTTTTCAATTTTTAGCCATCATACAATATTGGGGATTTTGATTTTCATGACAACGGCTTAACAGAAATAATATAGTGATTTTCATTTTTTCAAGCAATATATGAGGTCCTTGTCATTACACCTTCACCAATTAGTAGTATTTTTTAAAAATTGCAAATTGATAGGTGAAAATAGTTTTTGTAACTAATTATTCATACAGTTAATCTTTTTTTCTCAGGTTTATTTGCCACTCATTTGTCAACTTGAATTAATTACCTGTTCATGTAAAGACACCTTTATGTTTGTATTATCAATGCTTGTGTATTGTAGTGACTTGATAAACTCAGAGGGTATAGATTTATTGATTGAGTAAACATTTTTGTTTCCTTGATATGTGCCCAAAACAATTCCAAGATATTTATATTGCAGTGGGCATTTAATAACCTTGAAGTCCAGCATCAATATGCTCTGTGTCTATCTACAGCCCTCAGTTTTGCTTTGTGAAGCATCATGTTTACCCTAACCTCAGCTCAAATGGTTTAGATGATGTAGGCTTCATTTCTGGTCACAGAGTTGGATCATGAGACTTGGGAAAAGCCAATTGGCACATTCCGTCTTTCTTGTACCATTCCAAGTGAAGTTAATCAGAACTAATGAGAACCAATCCAAGTAAAGTAAATCAAAGCCAATGAGAATCAATTTTGTACGAGGAAATCAGATTCTCTTGTCCACCCGGTTTGTTGATGTTGTGAAATTGAAGAAATCTGGGACAGTTGACTAGCATTTAGGAGTTGCAGCAGCTCAGAAGAAGCAAACCAAGACAGTTCTGTACTTAGCCACTCCCAGAGCCTCATCCAACCATGTACTGTTGAGTTATGTGAGCTTATGAAGATTGTTTTTCCTTAATCGGGTCTGGATTTGCTTTCCTGTTATTTACAACAACATTTTAATTGATAGAGTAATGAAAAACTTATAACCATTCCCTCAACTTTTTTTATAAGTACTGTCATCAGTTACTCATTTAGCTTGAGAAAACATAAAATCTCAAATCCTTCAACATGTCAGAGTCTCTAGGACCTTGGATAATGAGGTTACTTTTCTTCAGTATAAACATAGTGTAATGATGTGTCCCAGAATTTGTCGTTTTAATTTTTGGAATTAAGTATGTTCCTATTGTTCTTGGAAACACTTCATTATGAACAGACATTAAAATTCATGAATATTTTATGAAACAAATGAAGGGATTGACTTTTTGTATTTTTGCAGTCAATTGGCCTATGTCATGGTGTAGTTCAAGGATTATAGGTGTTTCCTACATCGTAAGGGCAAAGCAAAGACATATGCTTATTAATCATATTAATAAATTCCTGTTTTTAATGCCGTAACATTCTTAGCTTCTAGAAAAATAATATAAGATTTAAATAAACAAGTTAAATATGAACATAAGCATTTCTTATTCCATTTGGAATTTATTATTGGTGGAACTTGTCTTTGCATTTATCATATATTAAGGAGCATTACTAGGATATGAGATATTTTACTCTTTGATCATGAATATTTCTTTTCAAAATTAAAATGTTTGACATTCTTACTCTAAATAAGCAGCAGCTTCCTGTCTTGCCACCTGTTTTTTCCCTGTTTTAAAATCTCAACATGGACAAAATTTAACTAATTTCTCTTCTCCCCTACTCCATTATCTAGTTAAATAATTCATAAGACAGAAACCAGGATTTGTCTGATACTAATTTTTTATACACATTCGGTGTTGACCATAACATCACTTTTGCAACCTAAATATCGACTACAGTCAATATATAATCTTCACAGTAACCACTAAAAAGAAAATATCTTTATCATCCCATTTCACTCATAAGAAGATTGCACTTCAGAGACTTTAATTATCACCTGTGACTTCCTAGTTGGTAATGAAAGAGCTACTATCATTCCTACCTAGATCTTCCTGGATCCCAAGTTTATAAACTTATCCAACATAATAACATTAAAATTATTAAAAAAAAAAAAAAAAAAAAGAACAACAAAAATAACTACAGTTAATATTTCCTTTCCATTCCTAAAGCTTTAGCTTCTTTTTTTTCCCTTATAACTTCATATTTGGATTGCTGAAACAGTTTGCATACATCGTTTCCCTGATTCTACTGTCTCCCTGAATCACTCATCTGTCTTAAATCTGGCACCCACAGGGACAAAAACAGTGATTTATCTAAAACACAGAAGACATCATACATTTGTTTTTCCTTATAAACACATTCACATGGTTAGAATCTTGCTTTTTTAAAATAATCATATTCAGAACTGATTTCAAACTCCTAATGTGACAGAATTTCCCTTGTCCTTTCACACTTTTCCTCATGCCTACCTGTGAAGTTCATGTTTTACCAAGTCCTCCCTTCTGCCCTTCCTTCTTTCCAGCCATTTAATCATTATATATTAAGTTACTGCTTAACTGATTGTACATTTGATACACCTAATTCTCACATCAGTCCTATAAAAATAAAATTTATTATATCAAGGTAAGAATCTCTTTACAGATGGGGAACTTGAATAATAATGATTCCTGAGAAGCAATGAGCATGCTTTGGCAAGGGTTATTGGGTGACGGGTAGGTTGACGAACTACCCCTTCACACTATAACCTTTAATCACACTGAGTTACTTTTATTTTAACAAAATGCACTCTTCTTTCTCTTCTGTCCATGACTTCCTTTCTCTTTGAAGCTCTCCATCCTTCCAACCCACTTCAGGAGCCATGGATGTAGTGAATTTTTATCCAGTATATACAAAATAGTGTTTATTTAATATTGAGGAAATATGTATAAGTTACTTTCTTCCTATTTTCAAGTGCTTAAGAAGCTATTTATGTACATCAATGATTCTCAACCCTTGAAGACACTTTGGGGGATTTCTGAAAACTATTCCAACAGTTTTAAAATATTTTGTCCTTTCCTTAGGAATAATTTTAATGTTATTGTGTTGGATAAGTTTATAAACTTGGTATCCAGAAAGATCTAGGTAAGAATGATAGTAGCTCTTTCACTACCAACTAGGAAGTCACAGGTGTTAATTACAGTCTCCAAAGTACAACTTTCTTATGAATGAAATGGGATGATAAAGGTCTTTTCTCTTTAGTATTAGGTTACTGTGAAAACTAAATAAGAAGGAGCATGAAAAAGATGATCAGAGCAGTGTTTATTATATATATTATTTCCTTAATAAGTGTCAGATATTTATTATGAATGCTATTATTGACATTGTTTTATTGTTGGGTTTCCTGAAACTTCTTTTTCAAAATCCATTTTCTAAAACACACAATATGCCAGTTATAATAGATATGGTAATAACCTTTTCAGAACAATGTCAATATGCTAAGGAGACAGACATAATATTGATATCATGTAAAAACTTCTTGGATATCTTTCAGTAATTATTTAGTCTTGTTTCTCATTATCATGCTTTTAGAATAGCTTTCATGTTTACAAATGAGGCAAAATCTGCATATCTACAAATATCTATTTAATATTATTATGTTTTCTATAATATAAAAGAACTTGAAGAAAACTTGAAGATATGAAGAGTAATCATTAGTTACAACACATATTTATTGCAATATGCCTGGATATTATTATTATTATTATTATTATTATTTTACTTCAAAAGTATCACATCACAAAGGCTAATATAATATCTTTTAAAAACCTAAAACACTGAAGAAGCGTTATCCCTCTAAGAAAGAAGAAAAGCTCTTTAACAATAGTGTAAATTATTTGTTGACCTCCCTCTTTTATAAGTTATTAAGATTTTCTGAAATGATTGACTATTGGTTTACCTGCTATTTGTATTACAACATGAGGGAAATAAACACATTTTGAATCAGAAGTTCAGAGGCTCTGTTTCTTATTTGTTATTTGTATGGAATTTGGTAAGGTGTTTTGTCTCTCTGTACCTCAGTTTCTCATCAGAGAAGTTAGCAATGTTGAGTACATAATGTCTAATGTACATTAACAGCCATGCTGTGGTGTTATAGAAAGATACTGGAATAACATAGATCTAGAAACTCTATTGTTTACAAGTTAGGTAGTCTGGCATGTTATTTAATCTAATCAAGCCTCTTTTTTTATCCGAAGATTGGATATAATTTATATTTACTTTATGTGTTGGAAGGAATATACATTAACGTTTATACTTTTCTGGCGGATAGTGGGCATGCAATAAATGTTAGCTAATATTAATATTTTATAAAAGCTTTCAAAATATGCAGCTCCTAATTTTACTCACTATTGTTTAATCAAAATCCATAGCCTTTCACTTAATTATTTGAGTGCTTTGACTTATTCATTCAACAAATATTTTCTTAGGCTTGTACGATTTGCTATGTCAATACAAGTCTCCAGGTATACTGTGATTAACAAAACAGTCATGGACCCTGCTTTCATGGAGTTGTGTGGGGAACAGGTAATATGCAAGTAATCCATAGTTAAGTATTTAATGAATTAGATTATTTTTAGAAATTCAATTAGTTTAATTAGAAAGCAAAATACATGGCAGGAAAGAACAGAAAAAAAAAATATCTTTGTGAGAGTAAAGAATGCAGGAGATATTTTAGACTGAGTGGTCATGGAAGGTCTCTCTGAGGAAGTGCTATTTAAGCTGTAACCTAAAGTTGGAAAGGACACAATCAAAGTGAAGAGTGATTGGATGGGTATTTCAAAAAGATGAAATAGCATGGGTCAGAGGGCATGGGCAGAGCAGGGGGGAAGAAGGGCAGCCAGGAGAAAGAAATTGGCATAATATAGGAAAATAAAATCTCTTGGCTAAGAAGTGTGAAAGAAACACGAAGAGTAGCAATCATCAAAGCTGGAAAGATGGGCAGGGGCCAGATTATATTTGGCATCATAGAACATAAGTATTTTCAAAATCAATCTAAGTGCAAGTGGATATCATGGAGGATTTTCAATTAGGAAAATAACGTGATTCCAATTTACATGTTTGAAAGCTCATTCCAGCTGCTGACTAGATATGCATAGGAAAGGGGCATGCATAAGTGAGAAGAATTAAGTGACGTTTTAGAGGATGAGGTCCACTGACATGAACAGGGGTTATAGTTATAGCATTGGGCAAGGAGTGGTAGTAATAACAATGACAGTGATAACAACAGTTATAATAGCTAATCTTTACTGAGAATTTACAATGTGCTGCACATTATTCCAGACATTTTTCCTTTGAAACTTAATTTTTAAGACTTTATTTTTTTAAGCACTATTAAGTTTGCAACAAAATTGAGCAGAAGCTACAGATAATACCCATAAACTCCCTGCTCCCACACATACATGGCCTCCCCGATAACCAATATCACTCAGCAGAATGGTATATATTTTTTTTAACCAAGGATGAACCTATATTAATGCATCATGCTCACCCAAATTCCATAGTTTACCTTAAGATTCACTCTTGGTGTTGTACATGCTGTGAGTTTGAACAAATGTACAATGACAAGTAGCCACCATTAGGTTATGGTAACTAGCATAATATTTTCACTGCCCTAAAAATCCTCTGTGTTCTACTTTTTCATCTTTCTGGCCTCCTATCCTTAGCAACGACTGTTATTGTCTCCATAATTTTGCCTTTTCCTGAATGTCATATAATTAAAATAATATAGTATTTACCGTTTTCAGGTTGGTTTCTTTCATTTAGTAATATGAATTTAAATTTACTCTATATCTTTTCATGTCTTGATAACTCTTACTTTATTAATGCTTACTGATATTTCTTTTTTTTTTTTTTGATGTACCACATTTATTTATCCATTCCCCTCTTGAAGGACATCTTGGTTGCTTCCAAGATTTGGCAATTATGAATAAAGCTGCTATAGACTTGCAGGTTTTTGTGGGAACATAAGTTTTCAATTCATTTTTGGTGAATATCAAGGAGAACGATTGCTGGATCTTGTCATACGCTAAGAGCATCTTTAGTTTTTTAGAGAGTGCCCAAATGCCTTCCAAAGTGGCTGAAGCATCTTGTGTTCCCACCAGAAATGGGTGAGAGTTCCTTTTGCTCCATATCCTTGTTAGCATTTGGTATTATCAGTGCTCTGGATTTTGGTCTTTTTAATAGGTGTTCAGAGGTATCTCATTTTGTTTGTGCATTTCCCTGATGACACAATGTGGAATATCTTCTTTATGTGATTATTTGACATCTGTGTGTATGTGTGTGTGTGTGTATATATATATATATATATATATATATATATATATATATATATATATATATATATTATTTGGTGAGGTATCTGTTGTCTTTAGCTCATTTTTCAATCAAGTTGGTTCCCTTATTGCTCAATTTTAACAGTTTTGTTTTTGTTTTTTGGGTTTTTTTTTTTGTTTTTTTTGTATATTTTGGATACCAATCCTTTATCAGATGTGTCTTTTGCAAACATTTTCTTCCGTTCTGTGGCTTGTCTTTTCATGTTTTTGACTGTCTTTCACATAGCAGATGTTTTTCATTTTAATGAAGTCCAGCTTATCAATTATTTCTTTCATGGGTCATGTCTTTGGCATTGTATCTAAAAGATGTTTGCTATATCCAAAGTCATCTGGATCTTCTCCTATGTACCTTCTAGGAGTTTTATAGTTTTATGTTTTACATTTAGGTCTATGATATATTTTAAATTAATTTTTATAAATAATGTAAGTTTTATTTAGTGCATGCTAAACATTTTATGTGTGAGTTATTGCAACTAGTATGTAATGAGGAGATAGATTAGAGAGCTTCTTGCTTCCTACAGATCACACTACTAGTGATAGGACAGAATAGGCATCAGAAAACCTAGTATCACAGTCTATGCTCTTGATTATCATCCCAAACCACCTCATTGTAAAACAGTGATCTAATTAAAAGTAGGTTTTAATGTGGAATATGTAGAGCTTAGAAATGTGTTTGATACAGGAGGTGAGGGATTAAATAATCAAAGATAACTGGTGTTTTGACATTGAAATTTTTACGGATGTGTATCATTACCAAAAACTAGACAAAAAGAATTAATGAGTAGTACGGTATTTAAAGTCGTAGGCTTAATTAAGATTATCTGTGGAAGATGGTAGAGGCATAAAGAAGAACCAGAAGGAAATTCAACATTTTTGTGTCTGATACAGACAGGAAACAATAAAAGGATCTCAGAAGGAGAAGCCAGAGAGGTGGGAGTATAATTCCAGGACTGTGTGATAGTGAATCAATGAGTGAGTTGATCACATACTTGAATATCACTGAGATGTTCATGGAAAATGAAGAATGGTAATTGTCTTATTTGGAAACAGAGCTGGTCAGTGATCTTAAAGAAGCATTCAGTGAAGTAGAGGATTGAAGTCATATTGGAATGTGTCTGAAGTGATTAAATGGGGTAGGAAAATTGGAAGACAGTACATGTAGACAACATTTTCACAACAGCAAATAAACAAATATTTACTTATACAATTCCTGTAAGTAGCATGAAATAAATTGCGAGGTATTAAAAAGTAGAAAGACTTTCTTGAAACCTGTATCATTTTATTAATCAATGTCACCCCAATAAATTTAATAGAAATTAAAAAAAAAAATGTCATACCTACAAAAGAACAAAAAACAAAAAGAAAAGTGGAGAGACTAAGTAATAGCTGTGGATGGTTTGAGGAAGGGAGTGAGAAAGTCATTAATGTTCATCTTCCTAAGGGTACGTGTGGAGAAACTAAGTAATGAGTCTGTTTAGGAATGGTGCTTCTCCAAATCTTTTTAAGAAGAGAGTTAGTCAAAAGAAGTTAAAATATTGTAAGGGACTGATTAATAAATTGTTGAATATTAACTGGAAAGAGAGAAAATGAAGTCTGAGGGAAGTTAACAAGGGAAAACAAAAATATTTGAGTTCAAAATGGAATTGGAATTGG
This sequence comes from Rhinolophus sinicus, assembly GCF_057876585.1. Lineage (NCBI taxonomy): Eukaryota > Metazoa > Chordata > Mammalia > Chiroptera > Rhinolophidae > Rhinolophus > Rhinolophus sinicus. Next base: position 53,572,996 of record NC_142514.1, read on the forward strand.
TTTAAGATTTTGGAGGCTTTGCAGTTTCTAATATTAATAATATCAAGGATATAACCAAGGTCCGGAGGCAGAAGGAAGGAAAGACCATTAAAGTTCAAAAAGGTTTGGTAACTGTAGAATAGGCTGTTGCATGATTTGTTCATATGTACATACACAGAATGATAATGTAAATTAAGGTGGGAAAGTGCTTGAGTTTTCAGTGAATGAAGGGTAATGAGTTTCACAGACAATAATTAAGTGTAGGAGAGAAAGAAACTCTTGATATAAACCTGAAAGAAGTTTTTTAAGGAGGAAGAAGGAATGATTTTCTGAAAGTGACAATGTTAAATAGGATGTAGTAGTCAACCCACCAATCTTAAACGATCAGGCTTCTCTCAAAGAAAAAAAAGAAGAGAAGAAAGAACAGAGACGAGACGAGAAGAGAAAACAATCTCTACTTGTATATGCTTTAGGCAAAGCAAAATTCTTCTTATGTAGCCGTTTTAAATCAATAGTACATATTTTAATTAATTTTTAACTTGATGTGCAATAGATTTTTCAAAAAAATATGAGCAAAACTCTCCCTCCTAATTTCTTAATCTCACCCCACTATTCCCAAAAGTGAGAAGAAAATAGAAGTGAGTCAACTTGAGAATTTTCATTAAAAGCAAAAGCAAGTCAATGTGATTTCTATTTCTGGACAAGGTAAAATAACTGGGTTACAATTAATTTATTGTCCTACCTGAAGAGCGACAATTTAATATATGAAATCATTATGAAACAGCGAGTTTTAAAATCCTGGATATAGGGAAATGAATGTTTGCAGTCCTTGAGAGAGGAGAAACATAGAATTTGCCTTACAATTTCACAGCCTTAAGAGAGTTTTCATGCTTCCCAGAGTTGAGAAGGCATCGATGAGAGTCTGGGGAGACCAAAGTGGCTGGTGTTTGTTTGCACAACAGAGTATGGAAGAGAAGAGAATACACAGGAATGAAACTCACAGGTCTGCAGAGGGTCCTCGTCGGATATTCAATAGAGTACTGATGACTGCATCCATGCCAGGAAATGACTCAGGGAAAGAATCACCCAAAAGATTAGAGGGAATAGTTTTCAGTGCTCACATAGGAGCTGAAATAGAGTCTATTTCCACCAGTGACGGAACAAACTTGTAATTCATGGAGTATTGGATAGATAACTCAGAAAACCTTTCCTTAGTAGATGGGAATACTAATAAAGTCTTAGCACTCCTCTGCTCCGGTCTAACAAAGCTTAAAACCGATATTTGAAAAGACAAACCATTTCTAAGTAACTTAACTGCATTCCAGAGCAAAGCTCAAGAACATTTATAGAAATGCAAAAATATCCAGTACAGAAAAAGATAAAATTCTCAATGTCTGATATCCAATCAAAATCATCAAGCATGCAAAGCAGCAGAATATGGAACTCAAAAATGAAGTTTAAAATTAATCATTTGAAACTGACACAGAACGGAGGTTGATGTTAGAATTAGCAAAGTTGTTAAAACAGTTAGTATAATTTACTGAACAATCAAGTATAAAAATTAAATGTGTAAAAAAGACAGAAACTATTTCTAGAAATGAAAACTGCAAAGTGTGAGATGAAAAATATTAATACAATGGATGAGATTAATGGCATATTAGACATTGTAGAAAAAATTATTAGTAAACTTGAAGACATACCAATAAAACCACATAAAAGCAAATACCGAAGAAAGTTCAAAAAACTGAAAAAGTGGTGAACACATTTTTTCTAAATTTGATGAAAACTGTAAACCTACAGATATAATAAATCTCAAGCATGCATGAGTGCACGAACACACAACTGCACTAAGACATATCATAATGAAATTATTCAAAACCAAGGATAAAGAAAAAAATCTTAAAAGCACTCAGAGAAAAAAAGATACATTATGAACAAATGAAAAAGGGTCAGGGTGAACATACCAGCACATTTTTCATTGGAAACAAGATAAGTGAGAAAGTGCTGGAGTAACAACTTTAAAGTACTGAAAGATAAATTATCAATCTAGAATTTAAACTGAGGAAAACGTCTTACAAAAGTGAAGGTGAAGTAAAGACTTCTTTTGATATGCAGAAGCTAAAGGAATTCATCACCAGCAGACAGACCCATACCACAAGAAATATTAAATGAAATCCTCCAATTAGAAGGAAAATGACACCAGGTGGAAACTCGAATCTATACAAAAGAATGAAGAGTAACAGCAAAAGCAATTACAGGTGTAAGTACTCAAAACTTTTTTTTCCTATTACATAAGACTTTGTTTCCTTTTATATAACACTTTTTATAAGACAATGACAGTTTAAAAAGATGACAACGATGTAGCATGAGGTAAAAACCACATATAGAAGTATAGAGTATATAACACAAAGAGTAGGAGAGGAAAAAAGGAAGCATACTATTTAAAGTATTCTTATACTTTGTAAAATGAAGCATATTATTTGAACTATTCTTATACATTATGTAAAGTGGTATAATAGCACTTAAAGATAGACTGTGCTAAGTTAAAGATGTATGTTACAAATTGTGAAGGAAACGCTAAAATAAAAAGTAGATAATAAGGAAAAATTAAGTAGAAATAGAACAAAACATACTCAATTCAAAAATGGCAGAAACAGAGGAAAAGGTGGATAAAGAATAGATGTAAACACAACCATATAAAAATAATCATGTTAAATGTAAATATTCTAAATAGCCAAATTAAAAGGTGATGATTGTCAGATTGCACATAAAAGCAAGAACCAACAACATGCTGCCTACAAAAAAAAACACAAAAAAAACCAAAAAAACTATAAATATAAATAGATACATAAATAAATTAAAAATGAAAGAATGACAAAAGACCATGTTTATACAAAGCATAAAGAAGCTGAGGTGCCTGTACAAATATCAGGTAAAATAGATTTCAGAACAATACATATTGCCAAAGTGTAATAAGCAGAATAATGCCCCTCCCCTCTTAAATATGTTCATGTTCATATCTCATAGCATTGTTATCTCATAACATATGTGATTAGGTTAAGAACCTTCACATAGGGAGATTATTTTGGAATAATCAAGTGTGCTCAATCTAATCACATAAATTCTTAAAAGGAGAGAACTTTCCCTGACTCTAATCAGAGGAAGATATGAGTATGGAAGAATGGCAAGAGAGATGAAAGGTTGCTGACTTTAAATATAGAGAACAATGGCCACAAACCAAGGAATAGTTGTCTCTAGAAGTTTGTTAAAGCAAGGAAACAAATTTTGACTAGAGCCTCCAGAAAGAATATGGCCTTGCTACCTTAATTTTAGCCCAGGGAGACCTGGGACAGACTTCTCACCAACAGAATACATAATAAATTTATGTTATTTTAAGGTCCTGAATTTTTGGTAATGTGTTACAGGATGCTATAAATTGAATGTCTGTGCCTCCCCTGCCCTCAAATTCATATGTTGAAATGCTAACCATCAATGTGATGATAATATTGGAAGATGGGGCCTCTGGCAGGTGATTATATTATGAATGTGAATCGCTTATGAATGGGATTAGTACCTTATAAAAGAGACTCCAGAGAGCTCCTTCACCCCTTCTTCCATATGAAGATACAGTGAGACGTCCACCGTCTATGAACCAGGAAGCAGGTCCTCCAGGAATCTGTCAGCACCTCAGTTATGTACTTCCTAGACTCCAGAACTGTGAGAAATACATTTCTCTTGTTTATAAGTCACCCAGTCTATAATAGTCTGTTATAGCAGCCTGAAAAAAGACACAGAAGCAGTGCTAAACTAATATAATGGATAAAGAAGCTCATTGCATAATGGTTAAAAATTACAATTCTATGTATAACTGTACCTAATAACAGAGCTTAAAAATGGATAAAGCAGAAACTGATAGAACTACGAAGAGTAACTGGCATATACAAAATATAGTTGCAAACTTCTATATTCCTCTTTTAAAAATGTATAGAACAATTAGACCAAAAATCAGAAAGAATATAGAAAATTTAAGCAGCAGTTTCTACAAACTGGAGCTAATTCATATTATAGAACATTCTTCCCCAAAAATCAGAAAACATTCTTTTCAAATATAGGCAAAATACTTTTCAAAATAGACCATATTCTGGTCCATAAACCCTCTCAATAACTAATATCAGTGACCTTTCTGTCTACTCCACCCTAGACAAACAATCCCATGCTCACATTCCACTTTTTATCATCAAAAATGGTAACACTTGTCAAATCTGTATATTTTAGTACAGATTTTAGTACAGATTAGTGGTACCTTGGTTTTCGAACGTAATCCACGAGCTCTGAAACATTCAAAAACAGCCGACAGCTAGGCCTCAGGATCTTGCACTCAGGGGAAACTGTGTGACATATTCGACTTCTGAGTTGTGTTCGAAACCGAAGCATTTACTTCCGGGTTTATGGCGTTCATAAACCAAAATGTTCGTCAACAGAGATGTTTGAAAACTGAGGTACTACTGTATTCTACTCTACTTTCAATCACCAAATTCTTTTATTCTCATTTGTTTGCTCAAGTATCAAGTTTCTTTCACCTGATTCAGACTTATTACAGGCCACTTAAGTCTTTTCACTCATGTCCTCCCCATCTCCTAACCCGTACAGAGTTTATGGTTTAGTGCCATAATTACTGCCCTGCAAATCTTTTAATTATCTCACCCCTTCCTTCTCCTGCCACACTCACTTTGAAACATCAAATCTGAATTACTTCTAAGTTTTAGCTTGATCTGCACCTCCATCTGAGATACCACATGAATAACAGAACCACGCTGACTTGTTGTGGGGACAGAGCCCCAGAAAGTAGTTTACAGGTTCTCGGCCTCACGTGGAAGGGTACTGGCTCGGGTGGTGAATGGCTGTTGGCTGTGGCTGATTGGCCATCGGCTGTGGCTGGTTAGCCAATTGGCCGCTGGTATAACTGCTGCGGCTACGAGGATAGCCGAGCAGAGCCGAGCAGAGCCTAAGAGAGCAGAAGAGGAGGGCCGAGGAGAGCGGAAGAGGAGAGCCGAGAGAGAGGAACAGAGAGGAGAGAGTGGAGAAGAGTCATCGGTCGGTCAGCTGGTGGAAAAGCGGTCGGCAGGTCGGCGTCCGGTGGGCCCAGCCTCCAGTGAGACCGTGGTGGTATGGCTCCCCTACCTATGGCTCCGTGGGTGTTCCTTTTCGGCCTCACCATATCCTGCATTCTTGTGTGGGGAGCGGGAGCAGAGACCCCGCAGGCCGCCCTGCCTGAAAGATGGCGCGGCGAGCAGGGTCTCCCGCATGACACTGGTGTCACTTAAAATGTATAACAGAAAGTCATAAATGGGCTACATTCTCTCATCAAATTTAATTTTCCAATGATAGAGACAGCATTCTCACTCCCTTCTTTTGTCAGAATTCTAACACCTATCTCTGTTTTGAGATAATGAAATCATTTTTTTTTCTTTTCTCCTTTTAACTTTAGTAACATTATTATTTTCTCCACTTTTGCTTTCTCCCTTAACTGTATGATTAACCAACTCAAACACTTAGTGGCTTTCTATCGCAATTAGAATGAAACACAAACTGCTTACCATGCCTTAAGAGACTTTTTTGGATCTAGCTCCTGTCCTATTTTTCTTAATGTTTCCAACACTTACCACGCACTAGTTACATATGTATTGTTTTTATTTTTAATGCTTATTTTTTCTCTTGATTCAATCAATTTCAAAACAATGAATTGATTTCATAGAATCTTCCAAAAGTTGTTCATTTCTCCCCAATATCATCACAGATTCACACTTTTGAAAATTTTGGATGTTGTACTTCACTCAGTAATTATTTTTACAGATGCTCAGAGTATCCTATCTTTGGTCAGTGTGTGCTTGTACATGCTCCTGAATACTTTTGACAGGTCCATAGTCATCTTCGACAATTTCTTTGCTTTCTGGTTGGACACATTGTCCACATGTGTATAGCCCCAGGCATGGGATTGTCCATTCATTCAGAGATGCCCATTTCCTTTGTAGTGAAAGAAAAAAAAAACATAGATAGATAGATAGATAGATACCACATCTGTGTGCTAAGAGTGCCTGTTGCAACTGAAGTGATAAAAGTTTTTTTGTCTTTTCACAATGACGTTTTTCTGGTACTAAGTCAGACCTAAATTAGAACCATTGTATTTTGTCTGTCTAGAATGCACTACCCTAAGCAATTTGCAGAATAAATTCCTTTTTATCATTTAGGGATTATCTAAAGTCCTACATCCTCGGAAAAGAGTACCTCCTCTCTCATTTATTTTTCTCATCATCATATTTTATTTTTTGAACTCTTAAATGTTGTACTTATCGTTTATCATTTCCCCTTTCTCCCTCCTACAGAAGAGTCCATGGAGAGTAGTCTACCTTGTTCAGTCTTGCATCTTCAGCACCTATGATATTAATTGAAGACAATGAAATTCTATGTTTTTTTTTTAAATGAATGAATGAGATAATAAAACAGATCAGTGGTTGCCAGGAGTTTGGGGGTGGGAGAGAAAAAGGGATGAACAGTTGAAGCATAAGGTATTTTTAAGGCACTGAAATGATTCTGTATGATACTGTAATGGAAATCAGATGACATTGCATATTTAGTAAAATACATAGAACATATAATACAGAGTGAATCCCAATAAAAAGCAACTGATCTCTAGTTGATAATAATGTATGTATATTGGCTTCTCAATAGTAACAAATGTACCACATCAATGCAAGATGTTAACAATAGGGAAACTGAGGAGGGGAATATATGAGAATCCTATACTTTTGGCTCAATTTTCTGTAAAACTAAAACTGCTCTAAAATTAAAGTCTGTTAATTAAAATAAACACCTGTGGCCTGTCTCTCCTCGAATCTTGTCTTTTTTAAAAATTTTCTTCCACACTTTTCCTATAGTCTTTAAAATTGCAAATCTTGTTCTTGTCTTGCTTTAAATCATCCTAATCTCCCAAATAAACACAATTAGATTAAAAGAAAAAAAAGTAAAAAATGTACTATGTGCCAACTATAGGGAATACCATCATGAACAAGCCAACCAATGCTTTTTATTCCCCTACATGTTTAATTTTCAGGAAAAATGTAAACTCTAGTTTTAGTGTCATAGAACACCTCGTTTGTTTTGCTAGTCATACACTTGGATTACTTTCATAACACTTTTGGATTTTGGAAAAGTTAGTCTTTCTAAGCCTTAGGTTTTGTCTATTGACTATTCTGAGGTGAGCAAATATAGATTAACACTTTAATATTAATACTAAATATATTTAATAAATGTTATTTAAATATTTATATGTATAAAACATAAATATAATCCAAAAATCATCAATATAAAATGTAAATATACCATATAAACATAATTTATAAGATATATTTGCTAAATATAAATATTGATTCTAAAATGATTTCTAATATTAAAATATTATGTAATGTTAACATAAACTGGATATTTTAGAAACTCTGTATGTTATTACTACTATGCTATTACTTTATGCAATGTAATCTTTTATGATTAGCTAATCATTTCAATGCCTAAGTCTTACTTCCCAAACATGTTTGCAACCTCACATACGAGTAAGAAGCACACATCACACTGATATATTTTGACTTGTCCCTACCACAAGTAATCGCCTAAGATTTTTGAAGTAACTGTCACTCCCCTTCATTTTAGCCAGTTGGGCACTGGTGACAGGACATTAACATACACAAATTTCTTCCCCCTCTCATGAAGGACAGGTGATAGACTTCAAGGACATGGGTATGCTTAAAACTGAAGCTGTGATAGGGCTATAAAAGAGAAGTGTATATTGCTAAGGACTTGTGTGACAGGCAGATTTTAACCGAGGAGTGTATCCAAGAAAATGTTCTGTGACAAAGACATGTAAATATTAAGGAGGAATAGTCATAAGCTAGGCAAAATAGGAAGTAAACGATTTCAAGGGAAGAAGAATTGAACCTGCAAACTCTGTGCCTGGTATAATCAAAATGACTAGGGGGAACTGAAAAAGGCCATGGTGACTGGGAAAGAATGATTAGAGAGACACAGTATTGTAGGAGGTTGGAGACTTTGACAAAGATAGACTGGGTAGGTCTTCTGTCCATATTAAGGAATTTAGTCCTCTTATTCTCTTAAATTTAAAAATTTTATTTTCTAGGAGTAATAAATAGCCTCCAAAATAATTTCAGAAAAAGGGTGTCATATTAAGATTTGTGCTTCCATAAAATCACTTGGGTTGTAATATGAAAAATTGTTTCAAGGAGGAAAGAGAATGAGAAACCTTTAAGAGGCTATTGCAGTAGTTCTAGCATGACGTAGGGGGAGCAAGCTTTCTTAGCTCACTCTCCTCTATTTTGAAATCTTCTAGAAAGTGACCCAGACAATTCCCCCTTCATGATATTCTCTTTGTCGTTAGAAAGTGATAAGAATAATTTACACCATAAGGACAATTGTTTCTCACCGTATGGCATATCTTTTTTAATATCCCAGTTCGCGACAGATACTGCAGTCATGTGGCAAATACCTTGTTAGTGACACAAACAAATTATGATCCCAAGAATTCTTATAGTTTATCTTCTCTTAGTGTAGATTTGAATATGCCTCAATTTGTTTCATAATGAGCTCTTATACAGTTCTCCTGTGTACTGTTGCTTCCATCATGGCTGTATTTAAAAAGAAGCTTTGGAAGGAATATCTACAGATTACATATCCGAAAGACGCAAAAATTAAAATAGAAAGCAGGCACTGATAAACTCAAGGACAGTAACATATTTAAGACTGATTACAAAACCTATCCAGGGAACTATAATCCATAAATATGATTCTGAGTCAGGAAAATGAGAATGGTTTTGCAGTATTGTTGCTGGTGGTGAGAATCTGTCCTGATAATGTGTGTAAAGTATATTTGAATTTTTTCATAATGTACAGAAGTTTGTCTTAAGAAAATTGTATTAAAATGCATTGAAGTGTCAGGTGTCCCTCTAAGTGGAACGTTAAAACATGATTAGCCACTTCAGTATTTCTTAACTTTTATTCTGAGTCTTATCTATCTTAATTAATGACTGTTCTTTTCTCATTTTTGCTTTGTTTTAACTTTCTGTGTACAAGCCTATTTATAAAAGCCTTTATTTATGTACAAATGACAAGTTATATTACTTTCCTTAAGGCAATGTGTTCTCTAGTCCCTTCCCTCACCTGTCCGGAAACTTCATTTATTCATTCATTTTTGCTTTTGTTTTGACCTTTAAAGTTTTGATGTTCAGATCGAGGTTTTCAGCTCTTGTTTGAAGACATCATTTGATTAAGTCTCCAATATATTGAGTTGTATATACTATGAATGATTTTGTTAAACATGAAATAATTAGAAGGGAGTTTGCTTCAATAGTCTGAAACCAAATTCAATATCCAGGTATACTTTTTTCTCTGCAATTTAAGTGTTAATGGTAAAATAGCTAATATACATTCATCTGGTAAATAGATTAAAGTGATGCCATGGATTTAATGGGATTTTCTCATTCTTGACATTTTCTTTTGAGAGAAAATTTAAGAGGTATCTCTTTCCATTTTATATGTAATTACATTTTAAGAAGCACAATCTTTCACGTTAGTTTGGCTTTCTTGTTTAAAAATTAAACATACTTAGAAAATTTATCTGAATACACAATGGACTATTTTTCTCAAGAATCTACTGATGTCAAATGTGCATATTTTCATAGATATATGAGCATAACTGCCCACTAGAACTTGATCTGGGATTTTGTCTGGTCACTTTTAGAAAAAATTTCCTGCATCTCATTTTCGTCAAAAAAAGAACATAAAGTTAGTAGACATTCTGCCTAGTCTATTATAATGACTATAATAAAGTCTCTAATCTTTGTTTAAAATTAAAACTTCTCCCTTTTGGGTTGACTGCCTAAAACAGAAAACAAACAAACAAACAGAAAAAAATGTGTGTGATTCTCTAAAAGTTACTTGAATCAATTTGACATTAGTTTCCTCTAGCTGTGGCAAAAGTGTAAACCTGACTCTTTCAGCGATGCTTTTACGGGTTACTTAGGGATTTCTCTCATCATAAGTTTCTCTCATCTCTTTCCCTTGACACATGCAGATGTGTCTCCTCTAGCTGGGCATTCAGATTTTCTCCCTCATTTCTAGGCCTTTGCCAAAACTCTCCCAACCTCTTTCTGTCAAGGTCCACTTGCCCTGCCATTTGTCCCTCTTTGCAGGATTTAAACCAAATCTTGCCAAATTTCTTTTATGTGTAGTATAGGAAATATGTCCCTTTGTTCTACCATCAGTGGGAGTACAGTTTGTTTTCTTAATTATACCCTTCTTTTCATTTAGCTTCCCAGCAGGTAACTTCAGCTACAACCTTTTGCCTTTAAAATTTTCATTTGTGATTCTGACCCTCATCCAGTGTGTCACAACACTGCTGGGAATACAATCAAGCTTGCTGAATTATCTCTTCGAAGTCCTTCTCACTAAGATTAAGGTCAGAAGACAGCCATCCCACCCCAATTCCCCTTGGGAGATGGGAATCACAGTACAGCTCTTGTCAAAGAAATACTGACTTTAATTCCCAACATACCTATCGGTTTTTCCAACTTCTCTGACAGACTGGAGATGGCTGGTCAGATAACAGCCGTAAAACAGATAAGTTCTTGCCATCTCCTTGGTGAGTTAATGTGATCTTGAACCTCACGTTAAAGTATGAGTTTTATTCTGAGATAGAAACAAGGTAAATCTGAGACAGAGAGTCTCATTTTACATATTTTTGGTGTGTGTGTCTGTGAGTGTGTGTGTGTGTGTGTGTGTGTGTGTGTGTGGTATGTAACATAATAAACTCTGTTTTACGGCACCTTCTACATCATGAGTTACCAAAGTGATGCACAGTAAGTGTTAAATCGCACATGAGAACATCCGATATTGAAGTGGTGCCGTTTCCAATAATAACCTGTGCTTGTAAACCTGTAGAAGCTGCTGATCTGCTCGTGCTTACCAGCACAGTTTACAAGCACAGGGTTCTGAGATGGGCTTGTTGGCAACAAAGCAAGATAGCAAAATGGAGAGAATTGATAAAATGAGTACAAATGGAAGATAACAGCACTCCTGGGTTCCAGTTTCAAGTTCTTGTTTTAGTGTAAGATACAAAGAATTCACTTCAATTCCTTGGGGAAAATCAACTTTTTAGGGATTAGCTCTAAAATGGGGTAATGCCGTGTTTCCCCGAAAATACGACCTAGCTGGACCATCAGCTCTAATGCGTCTTTTGGAACAAAAATTAATATAAGACCCGGTTTTATATTCATTTTTGCTCCAAAAGGCATATTAGAGCTGATTATCTGGCTAGGTCTTATTTTTGGGGAAACACGGTGGTATCTACTCACAGGATTGTTGTGAAGATTAAACAAAATAATATAAGTATTCTATAGAATGCATGATTCAGCCTTTATGGACGATAGACTAAGAAATTTCGGCATACCTTCATAGGCATGGAAGAACCACTGGAGATGCTTCACAAAGAAAGACACAACATGGTAATCTAATAACAATATATATGGTGGTTTAAAGTAGATGCAGACTGGAGACAGAGAAATAGAGAAGTCAGTTAGGAAGTCATTGCAATATTTCTCTTGTATAATAAAAAGTAATAAATAAGTAGAGGAAAGGATCAGAGATAAAGAAAATATTCTATTAATTTGTTGCAGGAATTGAAAATACAATAGAGGACAGAGTGTATATAATATTGCTGTATATAAAGTATAATGTACGTTATTGTCAAAATGCTCACAGTGTGTTTAAATCTATGTTTGAGCTACAGCAAAAGTGTGAGTAGAATAGTTACTGTTCCAAAGATATCCCCTTAGCACTCACCATTTCCAGATGTGTTTACTGCTTCCTGTTGGACACTGCCTGGATCTGTGAGTCTCTACTGGAGATCTGGACACAGGTATGTGCTTGGTTCATGCTCAGAGTAAGTTGGAAGTGTCTAGGAGTTAGCGCAGCCTGCAATAGCCCTTAACCAAAGTGAAAGGAGGAATTGACAGATAAGACAGTCTTCCTTACCCCATCAGCAGGTTAACCAGAAGTGTGTCCTAGGCATTCTACCTGCATGTTGAGTGGGACTGTACCCCAATTGTCATAGCAGTAACCTGCTCATTTAACATAGCCAGTACTGGCTTCCTTCCCTTTCTTGTCTCACTTCCTCACACCCCTACTAGTGCTTTCCAAGATTACTTTTCATATAAACTAACTGCTTGCAATAAAGTTTTTATCTTGGGGTCAACCTAAGATGAGGAGGGATGAGGGATCACGTAACACAGTACTGACCTTAAGGTGTATATACAATCCACTTGAAGAGAGTAATTTGTATTTTATTCTATTATAATTAGATGTTTACCTATCCCAATAGATTTTAATCTCCTTGGGGCAAAACTTAACATAATACTCACCTGTGGTTTCTTTAGCCAGTGGCACATTGTATTGCCCAGAAAGATGCATAGTAAATATTTGTTGAAAAGACAAGCCAATAAAGAACTAAACATCTTCTTTAATATAAGCACTGCTTTTGGTTGCTGTAATAAACTGATAACCTTTGCATTCAAACATTTCTTACATGATTTCCGTGCCAGGTGCATGTACATTATTCAGTAATGGACTTTATGTTTTCTTTTGAATCTAGGCAATATCATTGTTATGCATATGTAGCAACTCAACAGAACAAAACACAACTGCTCAGAGTTAGGTTGAGAGCAGATTCATCACAGCTCTTTTTCTATGGCCTTTAGTGTATATTGACAAAATCATAAGTTAAATGCCAGACTTTCAAATGTAAAGCAAAACTGTTTCCTATTACTGACTAAACGATTGTTGTTAGGCATTTCACACTGATAATGTATTTCACAGCAATTGGTATTCTGTTCTGTGCATGCAGCTTCGGGAATACACCCTGATTCCAACAGGAAAACAAGGCTTGCTGTGGTTTGAACGGAGCTGGAATTCTCTTCTCAGTTGAGGACACTAATGTGAACATAAAACAGATTTAGAACCCACAATTGGCAGAACGTATTCCCTGCAGAATTACTCAGTACTGTCTGCCATATGCAGCAATCTCTCAATTCATGTGTTTGCTTTGCTTGATTGAGAGCTGGCTAACGAAGTGGCAAAAATCCAGTTAGGATAACAAGGAAAGAAACACCACACACATAGGTATAGAACACAAAGACATTCTATAGAAAATTGTTTTACCTTCAAGTAATAAAACTACCTTATATATTTGGGAAAATATAAATAAAAATAGGAGGAAAAATAAATTTGAATATGACATGTAACTTTTATTTACTAAGCTGTAAAACATAGCATATGTGTGAAATAATTATATCTAATCACCTCACTACAAAGAAAGAATAGTATTCATTTATAGACCGTTTTATGGTTAGATGACACTTTTTTAGAAAGCTGGCTAATGCACAAATTGACAGTTTAACTTTGCAGTGGCTTGGACAAAATATAATTTTTCTGTCAGAGCAGATTGATAGGATTGGATGACCTCCATAATATGCACTGAACCAATCCTCATGCTAGGAGAACCTGAGATAGTTTAGAGGAATGGGTGAGCCTCTGCAGTTTCCATCCTCACTTGAGGAACACAGGTTAGCCCCCAGGTAAAGTGCTGAGTGTCCGAAGGTTTAGTGTCAGAGCTTCTATTTCCATAGTCTCACAAAAGTACTGTGTTCATCTGAAGCCAGATTTGTGGTCACATTCCCTTATCCCCAGGCTGCCATCATTAAGGAACCACTCAGGCCTCTCTGCAGCTGGCTCAGAGCAGGTGGGATTTTTCCTAGACTCTTTTCAAAAGCGCAACCGGCTGAAAAGTGAATTTTTCTTGCAGGCTGAATCCAAACAAAGCAAGTGGAGTGGAAAAGGAGAGAAATCACCCAGTTGCTGTAAAAACTTGGAGTATATTATCAAACCTTAAACCCATAATTGACTTCTCTTGTCTATAGTTTTTTAAAAGCCTTATCCTATCATACTTAGGGCAAGAAGCCTTTTATCCTGGCAGAAGAACACAGAAGAAGAGAAGTATTATTCACAGAGAATAGGGAACAAGACAAAATTCTTATTTTTTCTAAGAAACAAATTTTCCACTCAGGAATAGATTCTTCATTTTAGAACACTAGAAAGAGTCATCCTTCCAGCTCTCTAATTATGAAGAAGCAAAACCTGAGACTGAGAAATTTTTAAATGTCCAGCATTATACATGTCCAATGTTATCCAGCTGGCAAATGTTGGAGTCTGGGTTCATCAGCATCTGCTTGTATAGGGAAATCTTTCCTAGAGAATTATGTCCACTTAATGAAAGTGAAGTTAAGAATTATATTTGGATGGTGTAGTTAGCCCTATTATATCAAAAAGTTACATCAATTTTGAATAAAAAAGGATCTTTAAAAATTATGTATTATGATTTTATCATTGGAAAACTTAGAAATATATAATCCAACATAATTAAGTGATATTCTAAGTAAAAACACAACCAGAGTCAGGTACTCTTGATTCTCAAAGAAGCTTTCTATCCTGTTCTGTCTAAACACACAAAAAACAGTGGTTGGTGCTTATGGAATGTAATCTTTCCCCTCACTTTGGCTGCAAAAAATATTTAAAAATTTAGAAAATGCTGAATATCTTATTAATAAGTAGGGGTGAATTTCTACTTCAAATCCATGTTGTTTGGAGGTTGAACTAGTAATTATAAAGGAATGGAGGCAATAGACTTTCACAGAAGCACATCACTAATCAATAAAATAACAAATTCCTAGGTTTTATCCCCATCAGTGTGAGAGAATATAGACACGATTAGACCCAGTGAGAAATAATCATAATGTAATGAGACTCTTAGACTAATGATTTAGCATGTTGCCCAAATTCATCTATACAATTATCAAGATATCTGCCCAACCCTGAATGTTCCAAGAAACCCAGATGGGTAGAGAAGTCAGGCTTCCAAAACCAATGTTAGGGAAATCTAGAGTCAGGTCAATTCACTTCTGCCTTTTATTCTAAATATATATAGAGGCCATGTCATTATCATCCAAATCAGAATACACTGACAGATAAAAGGTTTCTAACTAGTATTATTCCTTGGGAACAATACAACATGTGTACAGGACAACCAAAAGTGGGAAATCTGTGGGCTGCGGTCACTGCGTCTAAATGTTGTACGGTATGTATGGCTCTTGAACATTTGCTAGGAGATCCTGGCCCACTGCTAGAACAATGGCTCTTACTGTATTTTGTGGTTAGGATAACAAGTGAGGGTAATCCTACTTCTTCAATGATAAGCTTGGTTAAAGCATTCTAGGTCAGTATCCTCAAGTTTTTAATCTCAGCTCTTTTAGTTCCATTTAAAACTACTTTCCCAGTTTGTGGCAGCCACCTGAAATCTGAATTTGGAGTCATCTCTTTATTTGCAATTTGAAAGATGTAGAATCAATTAATCACCTTCTCTTTGGGAGATCCACCTGGTAATGTTCTAAAAGCGATGTGTCTAATAACCATTTCTTTCTTTCCCTCTGTTCACTGTGGTTTGCTCAATGAGGATGAGCACTGAACGCCAGTGTGTTTTTTAAATATGTCAAACTGCATCTTGTCCAACATCTACTCTTCTAAGTCACATTACCCTCAGTAACATTAGGGGACCTTGTATCCAGCATGCTCAAGGTGGCTGTCTGTTCAGATTTCAGGGAACTTTACATCTTTTTTAAGGGAACCATACAAATGAATCCAAGAAGTCCGCTATCTTTAGAAATTTCCAAGGTGGTTTTCTGCTAAATTGCTCACCAAAAAAGAAACATATGCACACACACATACACATATATACAAAATGCACAGGAACATACTGACACACATACTACAAGTAAACAAGTTTGTTTTTGCCCAGAGTACTGCTCTATTATGGCAACTTGTTACATCAGTAATAATAACTTGTTCTTTATGTCAGTCTTTAGTGTGCTTTATTGCCTTCAGGGGCAGTCCACATAGAATACTGCCACTTAAATATAATACATATTTTCCCCCAGTATTAAAGCTGCAGGTTAATCTGTGTGCAGCGGGAGGGTACAGAATAGTGAGTAAAATTTGCAGAAGATTTTGTAATTTTAAATAACTAATACTGGTAAAGCTGTTTGTAGTTAATAGTTAATCAAATGGTTTGGTGTGCAGAATCTTATCTACAGAATCAGAGTCAATGAACAGCAATTGCTCTTGAAATAAAGAAATACTGCTTGATATGGTAACATGTATTCTGTTAGTTTCCCCCCATCTTTCCCTTCCTTCCTTCCTTCCTTCCTTCCTTCCTTCCTTCCTTCCTTCCTTCCTTCTTTCCTTTTTTCTGTGGTTTACTCACTGAAGATCAACACTGAACTCTAGGGTGACTATTAAATGTGACAAACTACATTACTCTTTATTGTAATCAGCATTTTAAAAGTTAGCTTTAAAAGTCCAGATAGAGGCAAAGCTCATGCTTTATAGAGAAGTGTTAGCAATGACAGCTTCAAATTGTGAGATTTGGCCCTGTAATTTAAATCACATGTTTCATCTCAGTTTCATTTGCATGGGCTACAGACTATAATTAACATCAAGTGTCAAGACAAGATCACATACAATAGAATCCTGGAGTACAATCAGGTCACCAGAATTGAAACAAGCCTTTCTGTTACTTAGCTACACAAGACTGGGTCTGAGCAGCCACAGACAGATGACTGTGGAGTAAAGAAAGAACAGCTGTGTGGGGTGCATTAAGTTCACCAGTAAACATAGTGGTAAATAGGGTTTCATTTTATTTTGGTACACTTTCAGTTATTTTTCAAAGTTTGATGCCTAAATTCTTTAGTAATCTGGTCTTTGCCAGCTTAATTTCTCACAACATTGACCATAATATGCCAGCCAGATATGTAGCTATAACAAGAAACCCTGCCAGAATTAACAAAGTAAGATAAAGTCAACCTCTACTTCTATGCTCTGTCACCTTTTATTTCATAGGAAAGAATGCTTCACACATGCTCCATCCCTTCAATAACTGCCTCTGTTTCTGCATTAATTCTTGCTCATTCTTTAATATTCAACCCAACTATGACCACTTCTGGGATGATTATCCCAGGCAAGCCCCGGACTGCACCTCTGGTATTGCATTTATCACACTATACCATTATTATCTAACTGTAAACTACAAATCCTTGAAGCTTTTTCTGATATTTTTATTCTTATTTTACAGCACAATGTCTGACTCATAAAATTGAATTAATAAGTGCTTATCTAATAAATAAATGGCTCCTTCCGTCTTCCACACAGTGTTCTGTGCCAAACACCAAATACAGAGGGTGCTAAAAAAAGTATACACATTTTAAGAAAGGAAAAATAAACTATTAAAATTGTAATACTCAATATATACTGTTAACAAAAGATGAATACAAGTCACGTTTGACTTCTGCAATTGTAAGAGGTTCTCAAAATGGTTACCATGAGCGTCCAGACATTTCTGATTACGGCGAACTACTGTTTGAGCAACATTGACCAAAGTGTCCACTTGTATATGTCTTTTTTTGGCACCCCTGGCATGTGTTCATTTCATACAAGTTGTTTCTATTATACATCAGCATAGGAAAGGTTTCATATTTCCAAGTAGTATTCATATTCACAGAATTAGAGTACTTTGAAGCTTAGAAAGCCTCTAAAATCAAGAGGATAATGTTGGAATGGTGAGATTTGGTTGGCAGTAACAAATTTTCAAGCTCTTCATTTTCTTTATCCATCAAGAAGAGGGTCTATTTCTACCTTTCTAATGAATTGTTATAATTACTGAATTCAAATTAAATGACACCGTGTCCTCTCATAAGCAATTCTTCCTCAGAGGATGCCTGAGGTAATCTGGAGATAATTACTTCCAGCTGGGTTGTTCTAATCATATACCTACCTTGGACCCCAGACTCGGAGCTCTTGAAATGCTAGTTCCTCCTCAAGAGCCTTCTTCATTCATTTGACGGGATGTGAATGGGATTATCTCTCAGGACTGCTCTTCCTTGTGCTGTGTCTGCCTGCTACGTAATTGAATCTGCGAGTGGTCTTGGTAGGTCTAAGTCAAACCACAATTCAGTGAGTGTGTTTCTCATGTCCTATAATCTGTTGTCAGGAATTCTGTCAGTGACATTTGAAATCTGTCCTTAATATTTTTGTGACGTGTAGGAAGCAGTTTCATAGATAGGGTCCTTTTCTTTAGCCATTATGAAAATCAATTCAGTTTAGTCAGAAGATACCATTAGAATACGATTCCACAAAATGAAAGAACTCAGTATTTTTCCTCCATATAACCAATGGGTAGATATTGTTCATTTTTAAAACATTCAAACTAATAAAGAAGAGATTATAAAATTATGCTATCACCATCCTGCAAGAACTAATCAAATGATGTATTTAAGTAATCATCAGCAGAGGCTACTAACATCATGGAGACATACACAACATGACATTATGTGACATTGGATAGAAGTACCATGATGAAGTATTCATGCCCAAAGAAAATCAAACCTAGATCTGATTAGGTCTCCAGTTTTAATCACCAATAAAAATAAAATATGTAGGGAAAATATGCTAGAAGTTAGAGATACAGTCAGTAATGTCTAGGCTGTATGAATCTTTATTAGTAAGTGAAATATAACATACTTCTCCAGCAAATAACTTTCAGAAAAAAGGTAAGATGGGGTTATATCGTAATTCAGTTTTTAATATTTTGAGGAATCTCCACACTGCCTTTCATAGTGGCTGCACCAGTCTGCATTCCCACCAACAGTGTATGAGGGTTCCTTTTTTGACACAGTCTCTCCAACACTTGTTATGATTTGTCTTTTTGATGACAATAAATAAATAAACAAATAAATAAATAAGCGTAAGATGAATGGAGAACATAAAGATCAACACTGCCCATTAGAAATAAAATTAAGCCACATATGTAATTTCCGATTTTTTGTTAGCCACATTAAAGTGTTTTAAAAAGGTAAATTTAATTTCAGCATGCTTTATTTAAACTAATATATACTTATATACATACATATATGAGCATACAAATACCTGCACATTAAATATTCACATACTTATACATATAAAGACTTGTAACAAAATGGTTTAAATGATTGTGGGGGCTTGTTTAGAAAGTCTTAAATCTAGATGACAGGATGGCAGGCTAGAAACAACTCAGGAGAGGCTGGTTTCAGTCTACAGGTAGAATTTCTTCTTCTTCGAGGAAATCTCAGTTTTACTCTTAAGGACTTACAACTGATTGGGTGAGGCTTACCCACATTTCCTTAAAGTCAAGTGACTGCATATGTTAGTCACTTACAAATACCTGACAGCAAAACTTAGATTCTCCCTTTTGCTGCAACAGTGGGATATATCAGAATGAATGTATCTGAAACTTTTATACATAAAAATAATGTCATTTATATACAAAGCAGCTCAAATTGTTATATTAAATATCAACTTTTCGTTTTTTGTGGATTTCTGACACATTTTGAAAACAAAACTTGAAATCAATTAACACAGAGAAAGAGTTAGTGCTTGAGCAAATAACTGGATTCTAGAACCAATTCAAGTTGTCACATAAAACTAACCATATACCAAGGAGACATTTATGGGGAAATGATAATTATACACTGAAATTTGGGTTCTAGGAGGGCTCATTGCTACTGGGTTGGTCATTGTTTATAGGTCCTTTTAGCAAACCTTTAGGAAATAGAAAATTTTTTAAAAGATAAAATATGTTTAAACTGATACTTGAATGCCATGGTATTTCTATTCAACCTTGTGAATTTTATTATTTTTTTATATTCTTTCTCTCATACTGACATCATTATCAACCACATTATTATAAGTATTCACTTTCTTTATCCCAAAATATACACTTAGCCTTAAAAAATTACTATACTAACACTACCATCAAGAATATGATTACTGAATCTATTTTAAGCCATTTCTTACAGTTATTTTTGAACTGCAAATATGTCTCACCAGGGAAGTATAGTTAAACCACCTTTAAATTACTAAACTTTATTTTCTGAGCAGTTTTAGAGTCACAGCAAAATTGAGTGGGAAGTACAGAGGGTTCCTATATAATCTCGTCCTCGCACACGCACAACCTCCCACTATTGACATCCCCACCACAGTGGTACATTGGTTACAATCCATGAACCTACATCGACACATCATTATCACCCCAAGTTCATAGTTTATATTAGGGTTTACTCTTAGTGTTGTGTGTCCTATGGGTTTAGACAAATGTATAATGATATGTATCCACAATCATCATATCATACAGAACAGTTTCACTGACTTAAACATCTTCTGTGCTCCTCCTATTCATCCTTTGTTTCCCTTTGACCTCCGGGAACCGCTGAATTTTTGTTGTCTCCATAATTTGGACTTCTCTAGAATGCCATATATTTGAAATCATACAGTACCTAGACTTGCAGAATGACTTTCCTCACTTAGTAATATGTATTTAAGTTTCTTCATTATTTTTTCCTGTTGGTAGCTTATTTCTTTTTAGTGGTGAGTAATATACCATTTCCTGGGTATGCCACAGTTTATCCATTCACCTTCTCAAGAACATTTTGGTTGCTTTCAAGTTTAGTAAATTATGAATAAAGCTGCTATAAACATCTGTGTGTAGGCTTTCGAGTGGACACAGGCTTTCAACTCATTTGCGGTCAATAACAAGTAGCACAATGACTGGATTTTACTGTATTCTAAGAATATGTTTAGCTTTGTAAGAAACCACTAAATTGCCTTCCAAAGTGGCTGAGCCATTTTGTGTTCCCACCAGCAATGTCCTGTTGCTGTGCATCTTTGCCAATATTTAGTGTGGTCAGTGTTCCAGATATGGCCATTCTAATAGTTGTGTAGTGGTATCTCATTGCTGTTTTACTTTGCATATGATGGCATATGGCATATGATGTGGAACATCTTTTCATATTCTTATTTGCCATCTATATATCTTTGATGAGATTACTGTTAAAGTCTTTGGCCATTTTTAAATCAAGTTTTCTGTTTCCATATTGTTGAATTTTAAGGGTTATTTGTATACATCAGATAAGAGTTCTTTATCAGATATGTCTTCTGCAAATATTTTCTTTCCATCTGTAGTTTGTCCTCTCATTCTTTTGACATTATCTTACACAGAAAAAAATAATTTTAATGATGCCCAACTTACAATTATTTATTTTATTAATTGTGTCTTTATCTAAAAAGTTATATCTAAAAAGTCATCATTGTACCCTACCTATATCTAGGTGTCCTCCTATATTTATTTCTAGTAGTTTTATAGTTGTGATTTTACATTTAAATCTGTGATCCATTTCAAGTTCTTTGTGAAGGGTGTAGGTCTTTTTCTACATTCATTTTTGGCATGTGGCTATCCAGCTGTTTCAGAATCATTTGTGAAAAAGACTATCTTTGCTCAATTATATTGCCTTTGCTCCTTTGTCAAAGATCAGTTGGCTATATTTATGTAATTCTATTTCTGGGTTCCCTATTCTGTTTGATCTACTTGTTTATTCTTTCACCAACACCACCCTCTCTTGATTACTGTAGATCAATAATAAGTCTTGAAGTCGGCTAGTTTCATTCTTCCAACTTTGTTCCCTTCAGTATTAATTTAGATATTTTGGGTCTTCTACTTCTCCATGTACTTCGGAATCAGTTTGTCAATATCTACAAAATACATTGATGGAATTTTGATTTGGGATCACATTGAATCTATAGATCAAGTTGGAAGGAATTGAAATCTTGACAATATTGAGTTTTCATATTAATGAATATTGAGTATCTCTCCATTCATTTACTTCTTTAATATATTTTGTCAGAGTTTTATAGTTTCTCTCATATAGATATTGTCCATATTTAGATTTATACCCAAGTATTTCATGTGTGGACTACTAATGTAAATTGTAATATGTGTGTGTGTGTGTGTGTGTGTTAAGATTTTTGTTAAAAATATAGCTAACATACAATATTGTATTAGTTTCAGGGGTACACCATAAGCATTCAACCTTTGTATACGTAAAAAAGTGATCACCGTTACAAATCCAGCAACAATCTGACACCGTACTGTGCTGTTACAATATTAATGACTATATCCCCTATGCTGTATATTACATCCTCATGACTTATTTGTTTTATACCTGGAAATTTGAACCTTTTATTGCTCTTCACCTCTCCCCCCCTTTTTCAGTTTTTCAATTACAGTTGAAATTTAATATAATTTTATAGTAAATTCAGGGGTACAGCATCATATTTAGACATTTATATAATTCAAGAAGTGAGCCCCCTTAGTCTAGCACCCACCCAGCACTATACATACTTATTACCATATTATTGACTATATTCTTTATGCTTTATTTTATATCCCTATAACTATTTTGTAACTACCAATTTGTACTTCTAAATTTCTTCAGCTTTTTCACCCTGCCTGCAACCCCCTCTCCACTCTCACCTCAATAAATCTAGTACCCATCTGACACCATACATAGGTATTACATTATCGTTGACTATATTCCTTATGCTATATGCTGCATACCCATAGCTAATTTTTAACAATCAATTTTTACTTCTTAATCCTTTCTCCTTTTTTCACCCGTATCCCCAATCTCCCTCCCATCTGGCAACCATCAAAATGTTTTTTGGATAAGATTACTTTGGCAAAGGTGTTGCATGTAGACTGGAAAGGGACTAGGATGAAATAGGGAGAAGTGAGAGGCTATTATAATATGCATACAGACAAATGATCATGATGGCTTAGTCTAAGATTGAAACCTTGTTAGTGTTCAGAAAGGGCTATTTTCATCATTGTAGGTAACCAACTTGAATAATAAAGGAAATCCAAAAATCCAAGCAAGTGGCTATAATGATAAAGTTCAGAGAAATAATCATGATTCCCAGGTCACTTTCCATGAGAATAGTCTAAAAATGATTGCTCTACCTCCTCATATAGAAATTACATAGCATGAGTTAGGCTGCATTGGTAAAATGAGAAAGAAGCTCTTCTCCCCTCTTTATTTAAGTAACTAGCAAATACAAATGGGAAGCTCACTCATGAAAAGATCAGCCTGGCTTCCAAAGTGATAGGCAAGGCAGGCATTCAGAATCACAGATGTGTCTGTGCCACACACAGATCATGGGCTATGCAGTGCAGAAGGAAAAGCAGGGGCTCTGGAGCCAAACTGACTGGCTCCATGGGTCACTAACTGTGTGACTTTGGGAAAGTTACATAACATCTCCTTTTAAATGGGAATAATCTTGACCAACAGCATAGGGCTGGTTGTGCTTGTTAAACAAGTTAATATGTGAAACTAACGGAACAATTTTTGGGTCATGGAAACAGCCATTTAAATGTTAGCTAGTATTTTATCTTTCCTGAGGCTAAAGAGAAAAACCTCATTGTTTAATTCATTATTCCCTCCAAGAGTCAGCCTACAGACCCCAGAAGAATGCTATTTCTGAAGCACAGGTTGATGTAGCAAGGGAGGAAATTAGGATTAGAGATCAAATATTGCTTGAACTCAGAGTGTTAGCAAACCAAAGTCTGTGTTCCCGAAGCTTTGAAAAGTCAAAACTCAAAATGTTAGGGTTTGGAGTAAGGAAAGGTTTATTGATTAAAACGGCATTAACTGAAAAGATGAAAGACCTAATCCGCAAATCCATGTTGCTTGCTGGACAAGCCAAGGGTTTTTAAGGGGCTAGGGGGAACAGGTGTATGGAAGCGCTGGTGGAGCAAGTTTTAATCGGAGGACCTCAGAACTTGGCCATTTATGGTACAGGGGTGTCAACACTAGATCTACGTGGACAACAGAACCTTGGCTTCTGAAAGAGTTCTCATGTTCAAGTTCCAGTTATGCCTTGGTCCTTTGGTTTCATTTGTGGAGGGAACTGGGAAACAAGACTTTGGTTCCAGGTGCCACTAAACTAAAGTTCTCCCCTCTGAGCATGTCTTGGCTGTGTGATTTGCAGTTTTGGTCTATTGTCTGAAAAATAACTCGGTATCTCTTTAAGCAGATTGAACCACTTGGAGCTGTTTCTGTGGTTACAAGAGAACTCATAGAAGGAAACTACACCATGGAGTTGTATAAAAATTTCCAAAATATGTGGTATGAGAGTAACAATTAATAAAGGAAGGCATTTTAGACCAGTACCTTGCACATAGTAGACACCCAATAAGAATTTGTTTGAATTGTTTTTCAATTTATGTATTTTATATAATATTTTATGGATTTTATATATATATATATATATATATATATATATATATATATATATATATATATATAAAATCCATAAAAAATGTTTTCTGTATCTATGAGTTTGTTTGTTTTTTGTTTGTTTATTTTGTTCTTTAGATTCCATATACAAGTGAAATCACATTGCCTCTGTCTTTCCTGGCTGACATTCCAATTAGCACAGTACCTTCTAGGTCCATCCATGCTGCTGCAGATGGCAAGAACTCATTCCCTTCCATAGCCGAGCAATATTCCATATGGAATATGTATCCTCTTTATCCATTCTTTCATTGATGAGCACACAGGCTGCCTCCCCACCTTGGCCATTGTAAACAATGCTGCAATGAACATATGGATGCACATGTCCCTGCGAAGTACCGTTTTGGGGTTCTTCCAATAAATACTCAGAAGTGGCGTTATTGGGATCTTTCTTTGTCTCTTATTATAGACTTTGTTTTAAAGTAGTTTTGTCTGGTATAAGTATTGCTACCCCATCTTCGTTGTTGTTTCTATTTTCATGAAATAGCTTTTTCCATTCCTTTACTTTTCATCTGTGAGTATCTCACAATCTGTAGGCAGCATATGTGTTTTGTTTTATTATCCATTCAGCCCTCCTATGTCTTTCAATTGGAACATTTAATCCATTTACATTGAAAGTAATTATTGATATATATGTAGTATTGCCATTTTGTTATTCATAATTTTGATCTTTTTTTTTTTTTTTTTTTCCATCTTAAAGAAGTCCTTCCAAGGTTCCTTGTAATATTGATTTGTTGGTGATGGTGATGAACTCCTTTAGCTTTTTCTTGACTGGGAAGATCTTTATCTGTCCTTTGATTTTAAATGATAGCCTTGCTGGGTTGTATGTCCTTGCTTTTCATCACATTGAATATTCTGTGTCCATCCCTTCTGGCCTGCAAAGTTTATGTTGGAAATCAGCTGACAGTCTTATGGGGGCTCATTTATAAGTTACTGTTTTCCTGTCTCTTGCTGCCTTTAGGGTTCTCTTTTTGTCTTTAAACTTTGCGATTTTAATTATAATGTGTCTTGGTGTGGGCCTTTTTGGGTTCATCTGTTTGTGACACCTTGAACTTCCTGGACTTGTATGTCTATTTCCTTCACCAGGTTAGAAACATTTTCAGTCATTACTTCTTCAAATAGGTTCTCAATCCCTTGCTGTCTCTCTTCTCTTTCCGGTACCCTTATGATGCAAATGTTGTTATGCTTGATGTTGTCTCACAGTTCTCTTAAACTGTCCTCATTTTTTTCTGTTCTAAATTGGGTGTTTTCTGCTACCTTGTCTTTCAAATTGCTGATTCAATCCTTTCTTCATCTAGTCTGCTAGTGATTCTTTCTAGTGCATTGTTCATTTCAGTTATTGTATTTCTCACTTCTGAGCGGTTCTTTTTTATGGTTTCTATGTCCTTTTTTTCATGCTTGCTATCTCTGTGGAAGTTCTCATAAGGTTCTTGAGCATTCTTATAACCACTGTTTTGAACTCTATCTCTGGTAGGCTGCTTGCCTCCATTTCGTTTAGTACTTTTTCTGGAGTTTTCTCCTGTTCTTTCATTTCAGACACATTTCTTTCTTTCTTCATTTTGGCTGCCTCTCTGTGTTCATTTCTATGTGTTAGATAGATCATCTATATCTCCCAGTTTGGCTGGGTGGCATTATATAGTAGGTGCTCTGTGGGGCTCTGACACAGTCTCCCTGATCACCTGATCTAGGTTCTCCAGGAGTGTCCCTTGTGTGGTTTGTGCACCTTCCTGTTATAGTTATTGGCTGTGGGGTTTGGCCATGTCCACAATTAGTGGATTTCTGTGTGGGGAGCTTACCCCACTGAGTGTGATTCACCCTAGCTGTCTCTGGTGCCTGTTGAAACCGCCCTTTGTGTTTGCCGCTTGTGGGGCTAATTAGGTGGTGCTCTGCTGTGGTCTGAAGCAAACTCCCAAGTATGTTGGTCCTGGGAACTCATGGGAGGGGCTCTGGTGCAGGCTCAGCTCACTCACTGCCTGTGACTGACTGAGAACTACCTGGTAGGAGCTCCAAAGCAATCCACAATTGTTCATGACTTGTGCTAAAGTTGGAGGCACGTGGGAGAGGCCACAATGAGAACTGAGATGGCGTGTGCCACCAATACCAGGCCTGGCAAAGCTCTGCAAAAAGCTAGCAAGCCCTGAGGCCTGCTGCTACCCACTGGCTCCCTTTAGGTTCAGCCACCGATAAAGCCACATACAGTATGCAAGTTGTATGTGTCAGGGTTTCAGGGAGTAACTAGAATAGGAAGATTTGTGGTCACCAGTTTAATGTAGTCTCTGGTTGATGCCAGTGCTGAGCCTGGAGTGACTCAGCAAAAGTCTCAGAGCACGAGAGGCCAGTCGCTGCCTGCCAGGGGTCCATGGACTCTGATACTTTTCTCAGAGAGAATGCAATTCGGATAGGGCTTGCTGCTTAGGAGAAAGTGCCTCTAGCTGGGGGGCGTGAGTTGTGTGGGGGTGGGGATTCAACAGAGTAAGCAGGGTGGAGCAGCAGAGCTTACCAGGCCAATCAGATTTATAATTGGCCATGTGGGGGCGGGCTCCACACAGGAAAGTTGGCGCCTGCCTACCGGCTGCATGGGAGGAAGACGGCACTCAGGGAAAACAAGGACTGTCCTCACAGCCACAAAGCTCAGTTGGCCCCCACCATGCCTCTGATGCCAACTGAGTCACCATCCTCCTCTGGAGCCCAAGGTGAGTGCCTACAAGCAAGTGAGTCTGTGCATGGGCCATTTAAGAAGATGTGTGGGTTTCCTGCAGCCTTCCATCCCACCCTAATGGTTGGAATCCCCACTGTTTTTCACAGCCAGATGTTATGAGGGCTCTTCTTTTTGGCACCAGTACTCCTGGCTGGGGAGGCCAGTCTGGGGGGCTGGAGTCCTCAGAGAGAACCAAGGTGGCAAGATATCCTTCCTGATTTTCAACTGCCACACGCAAGTGTGGGTGGGGCCTGTTCTGCGTTTCCACCCCTCCTACCAGTCTCGCAGTGGTTTCTTCTTTATATTTTTGGTTTTAGGACTTCTGTTTGGTGAAACTTCAGATAATTCTCCAGGTTAATTGTTCTATAATTTAGTTGTAATTTTATTGTGTTCACGGAAGAAGCAAGCTCTGTGTTTATCTACTCCACCATCTTGGATCCCTCCCAATAGTAATGTGTTTTTAATTTAAAAGTTTACTCGATAATTGCTGGTATATAGGAAAGCAATCAACTTTTGTATACCAACCTTTTACCCTGCAACTTTGTCATAATCGTTTATTAGTTTCACAAGTTTTTGTTTGTTTGTTTGTTTGTTTTGGTTTTGTTTTTAGATTCTTTTGAATTCTGACATGGACAATCATGTCATCTGCAAACAAAAGCAGTTTTAGTTCTTCCGTACCAATCTGTATACCTTTTATTTTGTTTTCTTGTCTCATTGCACTAGATAGAACTTCCAATACAATGTTGAAAAGTAGTCATGAGAGTTGATATCCTTACATTTTACCTTATTTTAATGGAAAAACATCTAGTTTCTCATCAAGTATGATATTAGCTGTAGGTTTTTGTAGATAGTCTTGTCAAGTTAACAGAATTATTTCTAGTATTACCCTATTGAAAGTTTTTATTATGAACGGTTGTTGGATTTGTCAAATACTTTTTCTACATCTGTTGATGTAATCAAGTGATTTTCTTTTTAGCCCATTGACGTAATCAATTATATTAATTCATTTTGAAATGTTGAACTTAGCTTTGCATATATGGGATAAATCCCACTTGGTTGTGGGGTGTAATTCTTTTTATACATTGTTGGATTTAATTTGCTAAAATTTTTTGAGTGTTTTTGCACCACGTTCATGATGAAATGTATTGATCTTTATTTTTGTTGTAGTATTTTCATCTGGTTTTGGTATTAAGCTAATGCTGGTCTCAGAATGTGTTGTGAAATATTCTCTCTGCTTCTACCTTCTGAAAGAGACTGTAAAAAAATGTATAATTCCTTTCTTAAATGTTTGGTACAATTCACCAATGAACCAATCTGGGCCTCGTTCTTTCTGTTTTGATATATTTTTTTAAATGATTGATCAATTTCTTCTGACTATTCAGATTTTCTGCTTCTTATATGATTGAATCTTTCCAGGAATTGGGCAAATTAATCATAGTAATCAAATGTGTTGGCATAGAGTTGTTCATAATATTATTTTATTATACTGTCAATGTCCATGGGATTTCTAATGACATCTTTTCTTGATTTCTGGTACTAGTAATTTCTCTCTCTCTCTCTCTCTCTCTCTCTCTCTCTCTCTCTCTCTCTCTCTCTCTCTCTCTGTCTCTTCTAGTTTCCTTAGGTAGAAGCTTAGACAATTGATTTTAGATCTTTGTTATTGATAATATACATATTAAATGGCATAAAATTCACACAAACACTGTTTTTGCTCCGCCCAATAAATTTTTTTACATTTAGTTCAAAATATCTTTCAATTTTTCTTGAGATTTTTGTTCATTGTGCCATGTATTATTTAAAAAGTGTTTTATTTAATCTACATGTATTTTAGTATTGTCAGCTATTTTTCTGTCATTGATTTCTAGTTTTATTCCATTTTGTTTTCAGAACTGACATTGTATTATTTATATTCTTTAAATTTATTGAGGTGTGATTTATGGCCCAGAATGAGGTTTATTTTGGTGACTAGTCCATGTGAGCTTGAGAAAAATGTATACTGTTGCCACGCAGCAGCCTACCTGCCTGTCTCCTCGTACCTGCCCCTAAAGAAAGGAGAGTCTGTGAGACGGATCCTTTCAGGGACTTTGCTTCACATTTGTGCTTACACCTTGTCTCCCCGTTTGGCCCCAAAAAGATGGTTGGCTAGTCAATGATGGGTAAGATTCCCCATGGGAGGGGGGCAACCCAAGCCAGACACAGCCACTTGGGGACCGTCTGGGGAACTCGCGGGGTCAATAGAGATGGGCGCAGCCCCCAACCTTCTCCCCCCCCCCCGCCCCCCGACTAAGGAGAGCCTCTGTCTCTGTGGCTGCATTCCTTCCCACAACCTTCAGGGGAAGTGACTCAATGACGTGTTCTCCATCTATTCATATGCATAAAGGTTTTGTCCCTTGGGGAAGTACTTATCCTGAGACTTATGGTTCCACTGCCTACAGGCAAGGATTATTGGCTTAAATCAGTTTCCTATTGTAATGTATGGGATTCACAAATCTTCAGATCGACAAGCTTTACTTCTTTTACTTCCACACCTAACTAATAAAAGCCATGCGTTGGCCTGATTCGGGGCTCAGTCCTTGAGACTTGAGTCCCTTGACCCCACTTGCACTCTACTCTTGTCTACTGTCTTTCTTAACCTTGTGCCACCCTTCTTGCTTCCCACTGCTCTTGTGCTGGACGCAACAGTGTATTCTGCTGTTGTTAGATAGAATATAGATATCCACTATATACAGTTTATTGATGATGTTGTTGAGTTCAACTATGTCCTTACTGATTTTCTGACTGCTGTTTTTTCCATTTCTATTAGAGTGATATTGAAGTCTCCAACTATAAGAGTACATCCATCTGTTTATTCCTGCAATTATATATAATTTTTTGATATCATTTTGATATTCTTTTGTTAGGCACATACACTTTAACTATTGTTATGTCTTCTTGAAGTATTCAGCCCTTTATAATTATGTGTTGTTCTTCATTGTTCCTGATAACTTTCCTTGCCATTAAGTCTGCTCTATCTGAAATTAATATATCTACTCCTGCTTTCTTTTGATTAGGGTTAGCATGGTATAACTGCATCCATTCCTTTACTTTTAATCTATATATTCTTTGTATTTAAAGTGAGTCTCTTGTAGACCATATATAGTAGGGTCTTGTTTACTGATCCACTCTGATCATCTCTGTCTTTTAATTGGTGTAGTTAGAAATTGATATTTAAAGTGATTATTAATATACTTGGATCAATATCAATCAAGTTTTTTATTGTTTTCTATTTGTTGTCCTTGTTCTTTTTTCCTAATGTTTGTTTTCTGTACTTTCTCCACCTTTTATGGTTTCAACTGAGTATCTCATATGATTCAATTTTCTCTCCTTTCTTAGAAATAGCTGTTATACTTTTTTGAAACTTTTTTTAGCAGTTACCTTCGAATTTACAATATACATTTACAACTAATCCAAGTCCACTTTCAATAAACACTATACTATTTCACATGTAGTTCAAGTACCTTATAAAAATAAAATATTCCAAATTTCTCCCTCCCATCTCTTGTATCATTTCTGTCATTCATTTTATTTGTACAAAATTAAACACAATCATATATATAACATATATAGTCATTCATAATCAAGTACATTATAGCTATTATCATGAACAAACTGATATCTGTTATATCAATTAAGAATAGAAAAAAATAAAATTTTTATTTTACCTTCATTTCTTTTCCTGTACTCTTTCTTTCCGTAGATCTGAGTTTCTGAAATATTTCATTTTCCTCCTCCCTGAGAAACTTCTTTTAGCATCTCTGACAAAACAAGCATACAAAATATCACTTTTTTGTTTGTTTTTTTCTTTAAGAAAATGTTTCTCCTTCACTTTTGAAGGATAAATGTAAGTACAGAATTCTAGGTTGATGTTTTTCCTTCTCTCATAACTTTATACATGTCACTCCACTTTTCTAATTTGCATGATTTCTGCAGAGAATGTAATGTAATTCTTAACTTTGCTTTTTGATAAATAAAGTGATTTTTTATCTGTCTTCTTTCAAGATTGTTTTTTTCATTTTTGATTTCTACATTTTCAATATTTGGGGCCTCAGTGTAGTTTATTTCTTTTTTCTTCCCCCCCTTCCCCCCGACATTTTCTCCTTTGTGTTCTCTGGGCTTCCTGGATCTGGCATGTGGTGTTTGATATTAACTCGGAGACATTCTCAGTCATTATTGCCTCACTATTGCTTCTATTACTTTTTCTCTTTCTTTTTCTTATGAACTTCCCATTACATGTACCTTTTGTAGTTCTTCTACAGTTCTTGGATATTTTGTTCTGGTGTTTTTAGTTATTTTTCTCTTTGCTTCTCAGTTTTGGAAGTTCCTCAGAGATTCTTTCCTCAGACATGTCCAGAAATATTCATTTCTGTTACAGAATTTTTGATCTCTAGCATTTCTTCTTGATGTTTTCTTAAAAATTTTATGTCTCTAATAATATCCTTTATTTTTCATATTATCTACATTTTCCATTAAAGTTATTTACAATATTTGTCATACTTATTTTCCTAAACTCCTTGTCTGATAATTTCAAAATTCCTGCCATAATTGACTCTGGTTCCAAAGCATGTCCAGGTCTTCAAACTTGTTTTTTGCTTTATAATATGTTTTGTGATATTTTTGTTGTTGTTGTTGAAAGGCAGATATAACACACTGGGTAAAAGAACTGTGGTAAATAAGCCATTAGTAATGTAGTAGTAAGGTATAGAGAGAGAAGAAACATTCTATAGTTCTATTAATATGATTATGTCTTAATCTTTTGGTGAACATGTGCCTCTGGCCTGTGAATTTCATTAGTGGTTCTGTGCCCCCAACCCATTTAGGTGCGATAGGATAGCTAGTGGGGGTTGTATATTTGACTTCCCCCAGATACTTTAGACTTTGATAAAATCCTAGCAAGTTAGACTCTGGTAAAATAGTTTCTCCAGAAAGGAGGTCTTAGTAAGAAGAAAACAGATCTATGGTGTATTTCAAAAGGTACCTGTTTGCTCCCTGACAGAGGCATGAGGGAATTTTTCTCTGATATTTACTGTGAGGACCTAGTAGATCTCCAGGAGGTAAAACTAAAGTGTGAGGGACCCCAATGACTGGGTCATTCTGGAGATATTTACTCTCAGAGTTGTCCATATGGAGACTCCAGCTAGTCATTAATTAGGTTCAGTTGTTCCTATCCCAATTGTGTCCCATAGAGGTTTCTGCTCATAAGTTTCTGTTCCAGTCTGTTGTGACTCTGTGTCTGCCTGTCTATCCAATTTTTAGGGCAGTGATTTGTCCTGTGACCTAATTTGTCTGATAGTCCTAGGAGAGCTGTTGATTATTTCATTTGTTCTGCTTTTTACTTGTTTTTAAGTTGGAGTGGTAACTTCTAATCTACACATATACTGGACTAGAAACCAGAAATCGTCTCAAACCACTTTGTTTTAAAGTCTCTTGAAATAATTACTCTTTTATAGAGTTATGCCAGTGTGACAGACAGACTCTAAAGTGTCCCTGATGATCCTGACACCTAGCATTTATGAATCTGTATGATTTCCAACTCTTTACTGTAGGCAAGTCCAGTGACTTGCTTTAAGCAACAGAGTATGACAAAGGTGATACATGTATATGTATATACGCACATGATTATGTTATCTTAGATTATAATGCCAGCTTTGCAAGGAGATATTCTCCCTTGCTAGTTTTATGTAGCAAACAACCATGTTGGGAGGTTCATGTGGCAAGAAACTGAGGGCAGCCTCTGGACCTTACTTCAGACAACAGTAAAATGAGCCTCTCAGTCCAAAATCCCATAAAGAACGAAAGGCTGCCAGCAATTACATGAACATGGGAGTGTATCCTTCCTCAATTGAGCAGAAGAGACCATTGTCCAAGATGATAGCTTGATTACCGCTTGTGACATCTTGATTATGTATATAACTTCTGGTTATAGAGTTGAATATGTCACTTGAAGTCTCAATTTTAACCTTCAAAATATAGCTATAAAAACACTAAGACTTCTTCTAGCTCTAAATTGTCACGATTCTCTGAAATGATACAGCATTTTCAGAACAAGAAACAGGAATTATGAGGTGATAACCAATACTCCCCAATCAGTGTTGCATCAACCATCCAAACTATTTTGACTCATGTGTCCAAATTTAAAATTGTTCAGGGTAGGTATACTACTTGTATAATAGGTGGGAGCCCTAGAACTTGTAGTTGCTTTGGAGAAAATATAGACTAAATAAGATTACCATTATATTTACTGATTTTTACTAATTTTGTAATTCCTAATAGGTTTATTCTCTCTCTTAGTTATAAATTCTGAGTTAAAGGATTTTATTACTCTCTATTTCCATTAACTACTGAAAAAAAATTACAAATTATATTACTTGAGTAAATGAGGTGATTCATCTAATGAGACAAGGAAAAAAAATGGTTTTAGTTACATTGGTCTGCTTAACTGAATTCACTTTATACAAATATATACTTATTTTGACCTTTTTATTCAGCGAATTACTTCTGCCACCAGCACATATGTTATTTGAACATTTATATAGAAATACTCCAAACCAACCCTACACAATTAGGAAATCACATATGTTAAGCATATCTCTGAAGTACTCTTGAGAAAGCAGGCCTCATTCAACTTTCCTTATCATAAGAAAACTTGCCAATTCTGTATATACTACCTTAATAGTCTGAAATAGACTCCTGGAACAAACAAACCAAAAAAGTCTCTTCAAAGTCTTATGCTTCATATGCTTATTTGTGTAGCATAAAAGAAAACGATAATACAATCGCATTTCACAGTGTGAGACATACAAAGTTGGATAGGGACAGCATGTGTTGTCTTTGGTTAATGTGCAAATGCTTGCTGCCAGGGTGAAGCAACCAGAAGTGAACCATGAAAAGATTGCATTCACCCTGAAATGTCAGCAAAGCAAAGAAGTGATGAGTAGTAAGCAACTTTCCCTGAGCGTGATGAAAGTACTTACTAGAGCAGCAAAAATAGCTTATTTAATATTTATATTTTATTAAGGGAGAGACACTTATGCCTTTGCATAATATGACCTCAGTAGACAGAGGCTGGGCTTAACATGTAAATGCTTATTTTAATGTATTACCATATGTAGCCTCTTTCCTTTCCAGCTGGCTGGCCATACTGCTTTTCTTCTTTCCTTTATATTCAACCCAAAATTCACCAGGATACTTACTGGTCCTAATTAACTTTATCCATTTTTTTGTTTGGTTGTTTGTTTCACGGTTTCATGGACTTTTAGACAGTCAGCTTTGCAACAGACTTTATCGATATTTTAGTTCAGCCTCATTTGCCCCATTGGACATGTGTTTCTGATTCCAATGTGTTAGTACACCCTTTTATCAACAAATTATATTTTAAGACAGTTGGGAAAATATTTATTTATTTAATAAGTTTTTGTATCCTTGATCAGATATTTGAGAACACTTTACTGGCAAAATAATTTCAAAGATCAATGATCAATTTTGTACTTTCTTTTGGGCTATTTTAGTATGAACCTCATCCTGGAATTACAAAGACAAATGCTGCAAAATGCCAGTCATCTAGTCTATTAAACCATTTTTTTTTTATAAGTAACATGATAGCGTCAAAAGAATGAGACATAGTATCGAGCCTCAGGAAGAAAATTAATCTATGTATATTATCTTCAAATATTCTAACAAAATATGTCTTATAATTTTATATTGGTTAATTTATACTTAATGCTTGAAGAACAACTTTTTCCTTCCTAAGTCTGAATGTTTACCTTTGTGAATGAGATATAATTCAGGAATTTAATAATTGGGTAATGCGTTAGTAACAGCACCAATAGCTTTGATTATTGTTGGGTAATGTAGAAAGGTTTAAAAATGCATTATCTTCAGAAAAAAAAACGTGTCACCGTATGTAATGTTTATTAGAGATGAGAAAGCTGAGGGTTAGGTGGGGAAGCTTTCCTAAGCAACGAGAATTAGTGGCAGAATTGGTACTTGACACAGTAGCTCAATGATGACATCCTTTGAGTGTTCTTATCTGCCTCCTCTTATCTCCCTTTGTGCTATAAAATGACCAACTCTCATTAATTTAACTAGGAAGGGATTTATTAAGAAATCTCACTCAGAATTTTAGAAGGACTGAAGAAAAGTATTCTCTCTAGGAACGTTTCCAAGATGCACTACTAGACCCAAAATTCCAAATAGGCCCAACAAAGTTGCACCTACTATTTGAAAGCACTCAAATCAGGGCAGCACTGTGGGAACTGCCAGCTTTAGAACCGTTCCACCTTTGCCACAATCAACAAGTTGGTGAATCCAGAAGCTACTGACATGGGTGAAAATTCTAAAATCCCACTCCCTGTATCACATTTTCACATTCTCAAAATGAATGGCTCACATTCTGTCTCCTTTGTCAGGTAATTTAATTCAAAACCTAAGCTTCATGAGGTTGTATCCAATTAGCAGAGGCTATATTATGAACCTGCACCTTTTGATACAATGGTGCATAGACAAAGCAGTGGTAAGGATTAGTGCTGTTTTTTTTCACTATGAGTGAACTCAAAACATGACGAGCAAAACATGAAGAAAGCCTTGTAAGAATGTGAACAGCCACCGTTGAGAGTTGTTGACTACAATGTCCAAATACTTATTCAGTGCCTAATATATATATATATTACCTAGTGCAAAGATTCACACCTGCAAATTAAAGATAAAATCTGGTACCTATATTTACTATTTTGTTTTGGGCCTATGGAGGAGACTAGGGATAGAAAAACACAGTACGATATCGTGCCCTATGCCCCAGGTATTTCACTGAAGTAAGTCAAGCTTACATCTCAGTTTAAATAATTATTTCTTTTAAAATAGAGATCACTTAATATATGATGAACGTCTCTTTTGCTTATCATTTTCCCATATGCAATGTGCTTTTATATATATATATATATATATATATATATATATATATATATACACACACACACACACACACACACACACACACACACACACACATTAAGTGTGATTATAAATTCTATGAAAGACAAATAGCTGCTGTGCCTGGCTGGCAACTTGTTTTTGGATATCTATATCTATGTCTACATCTATATGATCTATCTATCTTTCTTCTAGCATATTTCTAATGTGAGTGTTCATAATTGATTAGATGTAATTTGTATGCATGGCGAATGGGAAAGAAGGAGAGGGTGAATGAAGATGTGTATAAAGGAAGAATAACTAATCTATTGGTTTAGTTCAGAGAGTCAGGAAAAGTAACCTTTTATTTGTTATATATATATATATATATATATATATATATATATACACACATATACACACACAGAGGATGACAATAAAAATGTATACACATTTTAAGAAAGGAAAAAAAATGTATTAAAATTGTAATACTCAATATATACCAATAACAGAAGATGAATACAAGTCACATTTGACTTCTGCAATTACAAGACGTGCCCAAAGTTGTTACCATCAGTGTCCAGACACTTCTGATTATGGCGAACCACTGCTTGAGCAACATTGACCAAAGTGTCCACTTGTATATATTTTTTTGGCATCCTCAGTGTATATAAAATGTAATATGAGGGACATAATACTGCATTCTCTTAACTAGTGGAAGTGACTACATAGTCAGAAGGCAGCCTTTTCTATTTCTATTGACAAATACATAATAATTGCATGTAATAAAACTGAAAAAAATCATTGGAATAGTTGACTTTTTTTAGGGTTTTAGTTTAGTTTTTACTTTAAAATACTACATGTTTTTTTGAGAAATAGGAAAGCTTGAAGAAATTTCAAATATTGACAATCCACAAAAGGAACAAAGAGAACAATTCAATAGTAGTTCAGTAGGATATAAACTCTGCTGGCCTAACTGATAGTTATATTCCATCTGGTTCACACTTATTTCAAGGGAAGGAACACAAACCACACACTTTAATGAACCTGATGATTTTCATAGCTGGCCAACAAGCTGTTGCATTTGAGCCACTTATGATATTCATGTTATTCAGGTAGACTTACTGTGAAATTATTTATCGAGTCTAATGTAATTTATGGATTTCCTTTTATGGGGAGTTTATAGGCTTTTTATGTTTCTTCTTATCTTCTTGTCTTGTTTTAAAGCTTTGCAAAATAAGAAACTAACACAAAATTCTATCTTGTTCTGATTTGGACCATAGGGCATATGTATTATTAAAATAGCAGACCAACTGGAACAGAAGCATGGCACAGAAGTATTTTTATTATGAACATATAGGATTATCTGACTTTCATTAGCTGCTGCTGGTTTGAGCCTGAAAGAAATGCCCTTCATCACCATTGCAAACTTGCAAAATTTCATTCCCTGAGACTAGGCTACATTGAGATCTCTGGCTTAATAAGATAGTTCGAAACCGGTATATTTATATATACTAAAATAAAATTTGATAATCCACCAATTTATTTATTTTTGTTTGATTTTTTTTTTTGATCCTCTTTTGAGGCAAAATGATTCCATACCAAAGTGTGCCGACTCTAGAGTTGGACTATATAGTTGTGGATGCCAGCTTTGGTATTTTTTATTTAGATTACCTGGAAAGTTATTTTGTCTCCCTAAGTATCAATTTCCTTATCTGAAAGCGTAAATAATAATATATTTCTCTCTGGACTTTTCTGAAAATTAAATGAGATAATGCAAGTGAAGCCACTAGAAAGGATTAAGATTTAGAAACAGTGCTCTGATGGATTACTATGCCATCTCATGGGATTAGAAAAATATAATAGCAGCAACACATATTTCCCATTAGTCAGCTGTAAAGGATAACCTATTTTTTTTTCTTTCCTGACATTTTTTTTAAATTAAAGTTTACCATTTAATTAAATTGTTAATTAATTGTTGGTGACAATTGTTAGTAAAGTTACATAGATTTCAGGTGTACAATTCTGTATTACATCATCTATAAATCCCATTGTGTGTTCACCACCCAGAGTCAGTTCTCCTTCCATCACCATATATTTGATCCCCCTTACCCTCATCTACCACCCACCTCACCCCTTACCCTCTGGTAACCACTAAACTATTGTGTGCCTATGAGTTTTTGTTTCCTATTTGTTTGTCTTGTTCTTTTGTTGTTTTTGGTTTATATACCACATATCAGTGAAATCATATGGTTCTCTGCTTTTTCTGTCTGACTTATTTTGCTTAGCATTATAATCTCAAGATCCATCCATGTTGTCACAAATGGTCCTATTTCATCTTTTCTTTCCGCTGAATAGTATTCTATTATGTATATATACCACAACTTCTTTATCAATTCATCTATCAAAGGACATTTTGATTGTTTCCATGTTATGGTCACCGAACATTGGAGCACACGTGTCTTTATGTATAAATGTTTTCAGATTATTTGGGTAAATACCCAGGAGAGGGATTCCTGGGTCATATGGTAATTCTGTTCATAATTTTTTAAGGAACCTCCACACTGCCTTCCATAGCAGCTGCACCAGTCTGCATTCCCACCAACAGTGTATAAGGGTTCCTTTTTCTCCACAGCCTCTCCAACACTTGTTACTATTTGTCTTGTTGATGATAGCCATTCTAAATTGTGTGAGGTGATATCTCATTGTGGTTTTTATTTGTATTTCTCTGATGATTAGTGATGTTGAGCATTTTTTCATATGTCTATTTGCCATTTGTATGTCCTCTTTGGAGAAATGTCTCTTCAGGTCCTCTGCCCATTTTTCAATTGGGTTGTTTGGGTTTTTGTTTTTGAGTTTTATGAGTTCCTTGTATATTTTGGATATTAGCCCATTATCAGAGACACTGTTTGCAAAAATCTTCTCCCATTCAGTTGCTTGCCTCTTTATTTTGTCGATGGTTTCTTTTGCTGTGCAGAAGTTTTAAGTTTGATATAGTCCCATTCATTTATTTTAGCATTTACTTCCCTTGCCTTTGGAGTCAAATTCCTAAAATGCTCTTTGAACCCAAGGTCTATAAGTTTGGTACCTATGTTTTCTTCTATGCAGTTTATTGTTTCAGGTCTCATGTTTAAGTCTTTGATCCGTTTTGAACTAATTTTGGTACACAGTGACAGATAGCAGTCCAGTTTCATTATTTTGCTCGTGGCTTTCCAAATCTGCCAGCACAATTTATTTAAGAGGCTGTCTTTTCTCCATTGTG
The DNA here is from genome assembly GCF_057876585.1 of Rhinolophus sinicus. NCBI lineage: Eukaryota > Metazoa > Chordata > Mammalia > Chiroptera > Rhinolophidae > Rhinolophus > Rhinolophus sinicus. Next base: position 53,612,264 of record NC_142514.1, read on the forward strand.
TGGTTTTTGCTTCTTTGTCAAAAATTATCTGTCCATATTTATGTGGTTTTATTTCTGGGATCTAAATTCTATTTCATTGGTCTACATGTCTGTTTTTCTGCCAATACCACGCTGTTTTGATTATTGTTGCCCTGTAGTACAAGCTAAAGTCAGGGAGTGTGATACCTCCAGCATTGTTCTATTTTCTTAAGATTGCTTTGGCTATTCGGGGTCTTTTGTGGTTCCAAACAAATCTGATGATTTTTTGTTCTATTTCTTTAAAAAATGTCATTGGGATTTTTATGGGGATTGCATTAAATCTGTATATTGCTTTGGATAATATGGCCATTTAAACTATATTGATTCTTCCAATCCATGAGCATGGAATATCTTTAATATTTTGTGCCTTCTTCAATTTCTTTTAAAAATGTTTTAGTTTTCAGCATATAGGTCTTTCACATCCTTGGTTAAGTTTGTTCCTAGGTATTTTATTCTTTTTGCTGCAATTGCAAAAGGAATTTTTTTTTTCTTTTTTTAATTTCTTTTTCTGAGAAGTCATTGTTAGTGTATAAGAATGCAATGGACTTTTGTATGTTGATTTTGTAGCCGGCAACTTTACTGTTTTCTTTGATTGTTTCTAGTAGCTTTTTGGTGGAGTCTTTAGGGTTTTCTATATATATAGCATCATGTCATCTGCAAAGAGTGACAATTTAACTTATTCATCCCAATTTGGATGCCTTTCTCTTGCCTGATTGCTCTGGCGAGGACTTCCAACACTATGTTGAAAATCAGGTGTGAAAGGGGATAGCCCTGTCATTTTCCTGAACGGAGAGCAAAGGGCTTCAGTTTTTCACCGCTAATTATGAGATTAGCTGAGTGTTTGTCATATATGGTCTTTATTATGTTAAGGTATTTTCCTTCTATACCTATTTTATTAAGTGTTTTAATCATAAATGGATATTTTATCTTGGCAAATGTTTTTCTGCATTAATTGATATAATCATTTGATTTTTGTCCTTTATTTAGTTTATGTGATGTATCACATTGATGGATTTGTGTATGTTGAACCATCCTTGTGTCCCTTGGATAAACCCCACTTGGTCGTGATGAATAATCTTTTTAATGCATTGCTGCATTCAATTTGCTAGAATTTTGTGTAGGATTTTTGCATCTGTATTCATCAGAGATATTGATCTGTAGTTTTCCTTTTTTGTGTTGTCCTTACCAGGTTTTGGTATCAGGGTAATGTTGACCTCATAAAATGAGTTAAGGAGTACTGTCTCTTCTTCAATTTTTTGGAAGAGTTGAGCAGGATTGGTATTAGATCCTCTTTGAAGGTTTGGTAGAATTCACTAGTGAAGCCATCTGGCCCCAAACTTTTGCTTTTGGGAAGGTTTTGGATGATTGATTCAATTTCGTTACTGGTGATCGGTCTGTTTAGATTTTCCAATTCTTCATGTTTCAGCCTAGAAAGGCTATATGTTTTTAACAATTTGTCCATTTCTTCTAGGTTATTGAATTTGGTGGCATAAAGTCCTTCATAGTATTCTTGGATGATACTTTGTATTTCTGTGGCATCCGTGATAAATTTCTTGTTTTCATTTCTGATTTTGTTTAGTAATGTCTTTTCTTTTTTTATCTTAATGAGTCTAGCCAAGGGTTTGTCAATTTTGTTAATCTTTTCATAGACCCAGCTCTTGGTCACATTAATTTTTCCTATTGTCTGCTTGTTCTCTATTTCATTTAGTTCTGCTCTGATTTTTATTATTTCCTTTCTTCTGCTAACCTTGGGTTTTATTTGTTCTACTTTTTCTATTTCTTTAAGGTGTAATGTGAGGTTACTTATTTGGGATTTTTCTTATTTCTTGCGATAGGCCTGTAATGATTAAAATATCCCTCTTAAAACTGCTCTCGCTGCATCCCCCAAATTTTGGTAGGATGTATTTTCACTGTCATTTGTTTCTGTGTATCTTTTGATCTTTCCTCTAATTTCTTCTTTGACCTGGTCATTCTTTAAAAGTATGTTGTTTAATCTCCATATATTTGTGTTTTTCCTGTATTGTTTTTGCAGTTAATATCCAATTTCAAAGTCTTGTGATCAGAGAATATGCTTGGTATGATTTCAATCTTCTTAAATTTGCTGAGGTTAGTTTTATGTCCCAATATATGGTCTATCCTTGAGAATGATCCATATACACTGGAAAAAAATGTACAGTATGATATTATAGGATTAAGTGCTCTATAAATGTCAGTTATGTCCATTTCATCTAATGTGTCACTTAGGGCTATAATTTCTTTATTTTCTGTTTGGATATCTATCCATAGCTGTCAATGATGTATTATAATTGTGTTTTGATCAATTTCTAGCTTTAGTTCTGCTAGTAGTTGCTTAGTATATTTCAGTGCTCCTTGATTGGGGCATAAATATTGATGACTGTTATGTCTTCTTATTGTATAGTCCCAGTTACCGTTACTAAATGTCCATCTTTGTCTCTTGTTACCTTTTTCACCCTGAAGTCTGTTTCATCTGATATCAGCATGGCTACACCTGATTTCTCTGGATACCATTTGCATGGAGTGTCAGTTTCCACCCTTTCACTTTGAGTCTATGCCTGTCCTTGTAGCTGAGATGTGTCTCTTGGAGACAGCATATGGTTAGGTTTAGTTTTTTGATCCAATCTGCTACTCTGTTCCTTTTTATTGGTGAGTTCAGTCCATTTACATTTAGGATGATTATTGATATGTGAGGATTTCCTGTCATTCTATCTTTAGTTTTCTGGTAAGACTATGTCTCCATTGTTTCTTTACCTTTTTGTTGTTGTCTATTATTTCTGTGTGGTGTTATTCTATTTGCTTCTTGGATTTGAGGATCCAGTTCTTTCCAGAAGTTTGGGAAGTTCTCATCAACTATTTGTTTGAATATACTCTCTGTTCCCTTCTCCCTTTCTTCTCCTGCTGGTATGCCCATTATTCTTATATTGCTCTTTCTGATGGAGTCAGAAAGTTCTCGTAGATTTCCTTCATTTCTTTCAACTCTCAAGTCTCTTTCTTCTTCCATCTGTGTAATTTCCAGATTTCTGTGTTCGATGTCACTGGTTCTTTCCTCCATCTGGTCAATTCTACTACCTAAGCTGGCTATTTCATTCGTAATTTTTTCTATTGAGTTCTTAATCTCCAGAAATTCTATTTGGTTGTTTTTAAAAATTTCAATCTCTTCCATAAAATGTTCATGTTGTTCTTTGGTTGTGTTTCTGAGTTCAGTAACTACCTTTTTGTATTTTCTTGCATCTCGTTGAGTTTTTTCAGAACTGCAATCTTGAATTCTCTGTCATTTAAGTCACATATTTCCATATCTTTAAGTTCCTTTTCTGGAGACTTTTCACTTTCTTTCTGAGCTATCTTGTTGCCTTGGTTATTCATGGCAATTAATGATTTATTATTTCTCTTCCTAGACATCTACAGGAGTGGCTTCTGCAACAGGTTGATAGGAAGAGGTCTTTCTTGTTTTCCAGTACTTGTTGGTATTGAATGTTTTATTTTCTCTCTGACTGCAGCCTTTTTTCCTTTCTCACACGGTAGTGCTATGTTTTCTCTGCACTATTCCAGCTTCTCACACAATGGGGGGTTCCCTAGGAGACGGGCTTTTCCTCTGTTAATAGTTCGCCTGTGTCACAGGGCGTAGTGTCCATGTGGGTATGTGGAGAGCTTTTGAATTTCCAAAGCTCTTCCTGCACCAGATTCAGAGCCCGTATGTTTCAGCAGTTCTGTTTACTCCTGCAGGGATCTGCCCAGATAGGTGGGGCCAGGGGCTGGGTGAGTTGCGAGAGGTGGCCCAGAGCAATGGCGGCGACCATCACCACAGTGGATCCTGCTTCCACAGCTCCCTCCCCTTTGCTGGAACTAGTTAGGCTGCAAATCTGTGTCTGTGAACCATAGTTCTCAGAATTGCAAATATTCTGTTCTTTTGATGTGTCTTTTGAACTGCCACTGTTCTGCTTCTTGTACTGGGCAGGTTGGGGCGGGGCGAACTCTGGGAGGGTAGGGTGGGGGCGGCTAGTCTCAGTGCCTAAGGCTTCTGTTCTCTGCTTGGCAGTGAGGGCTTAAACCACCATTTTCAGCCTTCTTCCCTCAGTCTTTGCTCCGACGTCTCTGCGTGAGCGTTAGGTTCAGCTGTGTTATATGCTGTCCTCTCAGCCCTGTGGGCCATAAGCAGAGCCCTAGCAGTCCGAGTTCTTCCCTCTCCCACAGCTGCGGTAGTTCCAGGATGCAGTGAGCTCAGAGCAATGAGCTAGGTCTGCGTCCTGCATCCGCGCGGCTCCGTCTCCGCACTCTCCCTTCCCTCCTTCCCCACTCATGCAATTCGCCCACCTTTAGGTGAATTCAGTAGTGGGCCTCTTCGTCTTGCCTGTCTGCTGTGCAGGGAGTCCTTTGTGGAGTTATTGTTGTTCGATTGGTTGTAAATTTCTGGGGAGCTTCAGAGAGGCTCACCTCACGCTGCCATTTTGATGATGTCTTTCTCATTCTTAATTTCTTCTAGTGAGTTCTTAATCTCCAGAAATTCTATTTGTTTTTTTGTTTGTTTGTTTGTTTTAATTTCAATCTCTTTGGCAAAATGTTCCTGTTGTTCTTTGATTGTGTTTCCGAGTTCATTAAACTACCTTTTTGTGTTTTCTTGCATCTCGTTGAGTTTTTTCAGAACTGCAACCTAGTCCGAGTTCTTCCCTCTCCCTCAGCTGTGGTAGTTCAGGGATGCACCGAGCTGGGAGCACTGAGCTAGGTCTGAGTCCTGCACCCACGTGGCTCCGTCTCTGCACTTCTCCCTTCCCTCCTCCCCAGCTCATGCAATTTTCCCACCTTCAGGTGAATTCAGTAGTGAGACTCTTTGTCTTGCCTGTCTGCTGTGCAGGGAGTCCTTTGTGGAGTTATAGTTGTTCGATTTGTGTAAATTCCAGTGGCGATTTCCAGAGGCTTACCTCAGGCCGCCATTTTTATGACATCTCCTTCCTGACATTTTTCATTCTAAAAATGGTACTAGTTTTCAAGTCTTAGAATGATAGAGCTGTAAACTATGCAACCTAATTCTGAAAGTTAAGTATGTTTCTTTATCTTTATTCCATATCTAAATAACAGTAAATTAATTTTCTTCAAGTTCCTATTACATCTCTTCTGAACTACTGAAGTTGCTTTCTGTCTGCCTCTGATCTATTCTCTCCATGATACTGGCACACAGGGAGCATACTATACCAGTGGGAAGTGACATAGTGCCAAGAAACGTTCTAGGGACTGAATTCCAATTTGGCCTTACTTAACCTCTCTTTGTACCAGTTTTCCTATCTGTACAAATGGTTATGGTACTACATCACAGATTTGCGTTAACTTCAAATACAATACCCATAATAAACATGTACACTGTAACTTTTAATTAACATTAACTTCCCACGCCCAGATACCTAGCTATCACACACTGGGTATTTCCTCACTACAACCTTCCATAGTTACAAACTCCTTGTAGGTTAATGCCCAAACTCAGTGCTCTTTATTCAAAGTTACATTATTAATCTCTCTCTTAAGATTAATTATACTTGTTCTCTTTTACCATTCATACTGAAATGCTTGTAGTTCTCACAATAGGGCAATCTATACTTTTTTCTCAAACTGGTCCAACTGATTTTATTGTTTCGTATTCTCACCACCATTGATTTTCTTTTGAACCCTACTCATCTATGAAACAAATAAAAGGTTGCTTTTCCTGACTCCATGAACTAAACCAATAGATTAGTTATTCTTCCTTTGTACACATCTTCATTCACCCTCTCCTTCTTTCCCATTCACCATGCATACAAATTACATCTAATCAATTATGAACACTCACATTAGAAATATGCTAGAAGAAAGATAGACAGATGATATAGATGTAGAGATAGATATGGATATCCGAAAACAAGGTGCCAGCCAGGCACAGTAGCTATTTGTCTTTCATAGAATTTATAATCATGCTTAATTTATGGAAAATAATAATGTAGTAATCACTACATCCAAATTCAAGCAAATCAAACCTGCATTGGAATGATACTACTGATAGACAATGGGTAGGATAAACTATATTTCTGTTTCTGGTATAGCACTTTTTGACTCAACATCCCACTTATTTCTTTAGCAATATGGCAAGTAATAACTTTTTAAATTATCCTAGGCACTAGGCTAGGAACTTTTTGTAAATTAGCCCTCTTAATTATAAAAATAAACCTATAGATAGATACTATTATTTTCTTGATGATGGAATAATTGATCATTCACTAGATTGTAAGCTTCATGAGGGCAGAAACCATGTTTATTTGGGTTATCAATTTATATTCCATGACATGGTACTTGACACATAGCAGAAGCCAATAGTTATTAATAGAAGAATAAATGAATCCCCACTTTGATGTCAAGATTCTGAGCTCTAATTGACTAAATAACTTGTTTATAGTTTTATAATGAAAAACTAATGCAATTAGTTCAGTAACCCCAGCCTACAGGGCAGTTCCAAAGTTCCACTTCCCATCTATGATGTTAAGGATTCATTATAGCAAATGTGTTGTATTCCCCTTACATTCTACATTAGAAGGGCTAAGAATGAGAGTGCCCTCCTTTTAATTTCTGGGCTGTTTGCATATTGCATTTGCCTTGTTTAACTCAGAGGTATGAATTAAATATAACATGTCCACTGAGTTGGTTGAAGACATTATTATTACTATTTTTTTAAATCTGTGCTTTATTAATGTATGCTCAGTTTTCCCCTAATGTCCTATTTTCTTTCTTTTTCTTTCTTTCTTTTTTTTTTTTAATTGGGGAACAGTGTGTACCTCCAGGACTTTTTTCCAAGTCAAGTTGTTGTCCTTTCAGTCTTAGTTGTGGAGGGCACAGTTCAGCTCCAGGTCCAGTTGCCGTTGCTAGTTTCAGGGGGCGCAGCCCACCATCCCTTGCAGGAGTTGAACTGGCAACCTTGTGGTTGAGAGGATGCGCTCCAACCAACTGAGCCATCTGGGAGCTCAGCGGCAGCTCAGCTCAAGGTGCCGTGTTCAATTTCAGTTGCAGGGGGCGCTGCCCACCATCCCTTGTGGGAGTCGAGAACTTGAACTGGCAACCTTGTGGTTGAGAGCCCACTGGCCCATGTGGGAATTGAACCAGCAGCCTTCGGAGTTAGGGGCATGGAGCTCTAACCGCCTGAGCCACCGGGCCAGCCCCCAAAGACATCATTCTTGAGTGATAGATTTGTGCCTGTTTAAATAATGCTTCATTGTTCTGAGGAGTAAAAAATATAACTTAATTGCCTTGTGATCATGTAGAAAATGGTATGTGTTCTAAATAGCTTTGTTCCCAATAGGCCTACCAAAGATAGATGATAGATAGATAGATAGATAGATAGATAGATACATAGATACATAGATACATAGATACATAGATGATAGATAGATAGATAGATAGATAGATAGATAGATAGATAGATACATTTATCTTAGAGATTGTATCCAGAAGTTACCTGCTTAAAATACATTTTCATTTCACTGCTGAACTTTTCTTTCTTTACCTTCTCAGTACGTTGTCTGTCTGTTTGAATTTATGATCACTTACCTGCATTTTGCTTTATTCTTCTAAAAGTGGTTTAAAAGCATTCTAGAACTCTTCAAACAATAATAATAATAATAAAAAAACCCTAACAGGAGTTATGTTTTCTAAACAATAACTCATTCTTTTTATGGTCAATAAATACAAACAAGTCAAGTCCCCAAAGTTCTCTTTGCCAGTTACCACTGAGGAGAAAAATTAGGAAGAAAAACCCATGTGGACTTGCTACATAGTGATAACTGTACGGATCCCCTCCAGGGCAGCATTGAACCCCAAGCAAGCTCACTGTGGGTCATTTAGCACAAAATGGCTGGAAAACAACACCTGGAAGCAATGGTTCATGTATTTTTAGACTAGTTTATCTTTAGGAGTTTCACTAGGTGGGATTGGAATGGAATGAGGAATTCTACTGATTCTGAAGTTAATTTGACTTCTCCTGAATCCCAAGTACCAGGTCTCATATGATTAATGATGACCATATAATTAATAATCTGAGTAAGACAATGTGAAAGTAAAAGATAGTGCTATTTATAATGACTCTGGGACAACTGGCTCTAAGAAGGATTCTCTCAGGCAAAGTAAGACCAATGGTCATATTAAAAATGACAAATTCTAACTAACGTCCATATTTTCTTGGATTCCATGTAAATAAAATGAACCAGATATTCTTAACAATTATTCTTAACACTATGACCACACACAATGATAACATGTTCATGACCTAACACCTTACCACAATATTTTTGAGACCTTCCCAATAATTACTAAAGGTATCACAAACTTTCATTCTATCTTTCTTTTTGTTTTTTTGTTTGTTCTTTATTTATTGGTATAACATCAATGAGATAATTTACAAGCCTATGAATATATTGCAGGCAATTATTCAGGAATTCAACGTTATTTTACAAGAATATAGAAACACGGCAAATGTATTTTTAAAATATCAAACTATATTTCTAAAACTGAATCTATGTTTTGCTCCTCATTTTCTCTTATCTGGTGATCTTAAAAAGGTAAGCAAGTGTTTTCTACTTAAATACATACACGTAAAAGACTTGTTTGATTGCACACCATTATATGTTACCTCTTTGACTAAGAGATCTGTATCTCTATTTAAGTTTCATTTTCCTGGGGAATGAAAACTATAGTGATGTGAAAGCAACCATTGAATGACCCATTGACCATCCCTGCGCTTGTCCAATCAGAGCCTGGGGTCTGGAACACTTCCTTGGTGGCTGTGTTGTCTTTTCCTTGGAGACTGTGATACCAATATGCAATGGACAGAATTGTTTGGTCTTCTACTCCTAATGATAGGCGACAGGTGTCTTTTGCCTGACATATAGGTTCACAGCCTACAATGTAGAAAATTGACTAGATAACCTTGACCCCAATTGTTGTACCTCACCCCAAAAATATATATCCTAGAGATTGTATCCAAAACTTAACTGCAAGTTGAAGGTGCTATTCATACTCCATTAAGAGTTTGAATACAGATGATGGATGTGGGATCAATAGGATGGTGCAAAACAAATTTTAATGTCCTGTGTGGTAGTGTTTTAGCGTTATTTTGAGATGGTCCTTGAAACATTTTTATTAGGCTTTTTTCTCCTGTCCTCCTTTCCTATCCTCCATCTCTACCCTCAGGGCTTCACGCCGGCTCTATTTTTGCTATCGCTCCATGTGGTCCAGCTCAGGGATCTCATTCTTTCCTTGAATCTGTGGTTGAGGCTTGAGAGACCATTTTAGTGCTTGCTCCATCTTCTCTCAGCCAGTTCTAAAACAACCATTGGTCAGCATGTTTAACTTGTATAGGGTCTCAGGAAGAGACTCGTTTCTACAATTTATGAAGATTACACTGATTATATACTTATTGCAGATAGTGAAAATCATCTAGATGAGATTTTATCTGCAGTTAAGTTTTAGTAAGTGCCTAGAATAAAGATTTAAATTTGACAAAGCTCTCAGAATTTTGGAGGTTTGATCATTCCACCCAAGCCACCCAATAAAAAGCCATCCCTTGATCAAGGATATTAACTGATTTTGTGTACAGTACTCTGCCCACTAGCTAACTTCACTTAAGCTTTTTAGCTCATTTAGTATCAAACACTGTGCAAAATGTTTATTTGATTTATTTAATTTAATATTTAAAACAATCCTTTAAGGTAACTACTATAATTGTCTTTATTTTACAAATAAAGGAAATCATACAGCTAATAAGCGGGAGTGTCAGTCCTCTGAAGTCTTTCCTTTTCAACCTTGAAAATTCTGTACCTATGTGACTACTTGCATATTCATAGTTCCCTACTAACAAAAACCTGAAATTCAGCTTCTAATACCACACATTTAATTGAACTGCTTATACATATGCAGGGGCAACCATAAATTACAGCTGACTTCAGACTTGACTATATGTTGAGACCCCAAATACCATCTCATTTTATATTTCATGGGTTCAATGGAGTCAGTGAATGTAACTTACTACAGCATTAACAAATGAATCATTTTTGGTAAATTATAACTGTTCCTTCAAAGATTCTATAAATGCCGTTTCCTGAATTGGCAACAATTACAAGCAAACACTATTTTTTTGTCTTGATGTCAAGGTTCAATGTGAACTACAATGGTTCCTATGTCTGCTAGCAATTGTTTGATGTGCTTTAAATCCCAGTTAACTGGATATTCCAAATTTTATTCTGACAATAGGTAAAGTGTAGAAAAGGAAAAATATACAAATGAAGCAGTTATTTTTAAGTGTTAGAATAATTATAATCTTGTATAGAAATGTTTAAAGTTCACATGACAGTCATGATGAAAGGTTGTGCAAGGAAATCATAAAACACTAATAAAGATTTGACTCCCTTGATGGGGTGTAGCTTAGATTGTAGCACTGAAAATTTTCTTAGTACAATTGACAGGAGAGAGACCTATGGAGAAGGCAGTGATAGTTTCTGATTCTTTTCTCTTCAGAGATCATACATACATATACCACTCATTTCAACTTGCCATTAAATGAAAACTTTCCTATTTGCTCCCATTTATAGATGGTATGAGAGAGGGACAAAAAGAGGGAAGAACTAGTAGATCATTTTTTGAATTATAATTGATTACATTTCAGGAAAGAGAAATCCACTAGGAAAATCAAAGGGAATGGGGTTGTTTTAAGGGAGAAGATAGACCTCATGGAAATTCTGAGCATTCTAATGTTATAAAAGGAACAAATGTTGACATTTCTAGGAAGAGCTGGGCAGCAGGAGTTTAGACACCCATGAGCTAATACTGGGCAATTAACATCAATCAGTTACATCCAATGCCTCTTTTATTTGTTTTATTGTATTTATTTTTTTCAGTCTTACTTCTCAATAAACACTAGTTTGTATATCTCTTAATTCAAAATCCAGGGAAAGAACACATTTATTTCTGGCCAAACAATGATTTCATTCATTTATTCTTTAGATTCCGCATATAAGTGAGATCATATGGTATTTTCCTTTCTCTGTCTGACTTATTTCACGTAACATAATGTTTTCTAGGTCCATCCATATTGTTGCAAATTGTAAGATTTCATTCTTCTTTATGGCTGCGTAATACTTCATTGTATAAATCTACCACAGTTTCTTAATCCAGTTGTCTACAAATAAATGAATGAACTAATCAGAAACAGTCTCAGAGACATAAAGGAAAAACTAAGGTTGCTAGATGGGGAGGGGGATAAAGGGGAAGGTGAGGGGATTAGAAAGCACAGTGCGTAACTATTAAAATTCTTCTCTCCTATTCAGAAGTCCTATATACTATATTTCCTCTCTTCCAACCTCACAAAAATCTTGGGCTTCTCTCTCCAAGTTTTTTGCTTAATTCTAGGTGACTTGTACTTGTTTCAAATTTGCATCACAACAAGCAATGATATTCAAGATAATAACACAGATTTTAAAATATTATTTTATTCTTATTTGTGCAGAATGTTATTGGATGATCACAGAAACTAATAATTTAGGATTGAGTGATACAGTTGCTCTAAAATATGTTATTCTGTAAAGTGAATATTAGTGAACATAAATTAGAATATTTGTTTGTCAATCTGTGCTGCCAGAATAATGAAATAATCCAAAAGAGCTGAGATGGCTCTTAGGTATTTTTTGTAAAGAATAAAACACAGCATTACCCTTGGTGCTGCCAAAAGTGTAGTGAGTTTCATCCTAGTTACATAACAAAATCAGATGTAGAGGTATTACTGAGTCTCTGAAATATGGTATTTTTACATGTATATGACTTATCAGTATCATAATCAATTGGGAAAAAAATAGGTACATTTAATGTGGAGATATTCAGGTCACAAACCTCAAAGATTCTGATTTAGTTGGGATTTGTATTTTTAAATATCATTCCAATCTGTTTTAGAAATCACTAAATTTCATGCATTTGTGGTTGGGATTTAGATTAAAGCAAGTTTGAAATCTAATACTGATTTCAAAATTTACTAGTTGTCTGATTATGGACAAATGAAATACTTAATCATTCAAAGGCTTGATTTCCTCATCTATGAAATTGACATAATAACTAATAGTTAACTCACAGTGCTACTGTGAAGACTTAGATAATGAATGTAAAATAGTTTATCTCAGAGCCTAGTACAAATTCTCTAAACCTTAATACTCAGCCAATGTTAATATCATCATCATCAATAACAATGATAATGTCTGTTCACTAACTTTGTTATTTTGGACAGTTACAGGAATTTTCTGAGTCTGTTCTTTATACATAACAATAAAAGAATCTACATAGAGCTATGGGGCAAATATGTGTATAAAACAGTGACTGCTTTAAAGCACCTAGCACATTTCTTGGTATAAAATTGGTGTTTTAAATTGTAATAATTGTCTTCTGTTTCAGTGAATGAAAATAATTACTATTGTACTAAAACCTGGGAGGCTGTTAATTAAGTAAGGTAGTTATTGAAGAAAAAGAGTGTGGCTTTTTCAGGTGGTATTTTAAGAGAATATAAAATAATATATTAGCTATCAGTTCCTCTCCCATCCATCCATCTACTATTATCATCAGGCAGAGGGCAAATGGCTCTTAGTTTTTCAAGAATTAAACAGGAAGCTATCTAAGACATACTCTCTCCTAAGCTGGGTTGCCAGCTTTAAAATAAAAATTCAAGACACTTAATTCAATGTGAATATCAGATAAACAATCAACACATTTTTAATATTTTAGTATTAATATGCCCCAGGTGTACTTTAATATAAAGATATTCTGTGCAATATGTGGTTGTAATTATAATAAAAATATTCATTGTTTATCTGAAATTTAAATATAACTGGATGTCCTATTTTTGTTTTTGCTTTTAATTTTTTTGCCAATCTTACTCTTAATAGTAGTACTAGATATGCATCTTAAAGCGATTTCCTATTTATATAAAAATGTTCATGAAGTTTGAACCCACAAGCTAGATTATCGCCCTCTCTCCATGAGATATATGATTGAGTCTAACTATAGGTAGCTTCAGAAAGCATTTTCGATTCTCAATCATAAAGATTTAGAAATGTGGGCAGTAAATTGTTATCTATCTGACTAACCTGCAATTTTCCTCAGTTGGCTTAATAATGTCAGTCATTTGAATTCCATTTCTCTGCATACTCTTTTTTTTCTCCTTGAGATTTTCAGCATTTCACCCTCTTCACAAAGTGGAAGATGTCCATATGCATTCCTTATTACTACTTTGCTGAGTGTCCCTGGGGTCCCTCTGTCTGAAAGTGTCCTCCTTTCAGCGGTGGGGGGTCAGGAGTGACAACCAACCTGAGAAACGCATTGCACTATTCTTGATATGGCACTTTCTTTCATTTCTCAACTTTTGCATCAAAATCAATTTGAAAATAGCAAGCCTTGCCTTATAAGTAACACATAATAAAGTCTTGTCTGGTAGTGATGAAAAGAAAAGATTGCACACATGTATACATCGCAAGATTAAGGGGTCTAGAATTTACGTAAAAAAGTGGATTAAACAATAAACAAACCAAACTGCCAATATGGTGGATTGCCTGGGACCATGAGCTAGCTGTAAAATAGGGGATCTGTGTGCTCATCTCTAATCTACCAGGTGATTCTGACAAATAATGAAAGTTTAAAATGTATTTCTCTGTTTGATAATTATATGGTTAAATATCTGCTGAGAAATAGAAATGTCTTTATAATAATAATAGTAATAATACTCTAAATACTTATCTAGTTTTATTTTAGATATTGTATTGTAGAGTGGCCCAAAATATTAAGTGCCTGTGTTTAAAATTACTTCTCTGAAGTCTGCATTGCCAAGCAACACCAGCTAAACTTGGGAGAAAATTGTGGGCTTGCTTGCACCTTTATTATAGTGCCCGGCCCTGAGACTGAGCTACACTGATCTGCATCCTTCTCAGATAGGCTTTCTTGGAACCTTGGTTCACTTCTCTCTTAGTTCTTATCACACAGTGCAGTTACGGTTCATTGACCAAGCTGTAAGCTTCTGAAAAGCAAATTCCACATCTAAATAAGAATGGTGAAAGTATTAGTGTTTATTGAGGGCTTCTGTGCTGGACTCCGTACAGTGTGCTTTCTAAGCATCATCTCCTTTATTTATCACAACAATTTTATGAGTTAGATAAACTTATCTCAATTTCAGTAATTTATCCAGGGTGACCCAGACACTATGTATTTGAAATTTGAATTCAAATTGTAGTCTAAGTTAAAAGCTCCTAGTCTCTATAGTATAACTTCTTGCCTTTCATGTTAACTTCCTGTGAAGTTATAGCAAAATGACTAATAAAATATGAGTGCAATGAAAGATTATTGAATTAATTAATTAATTAATGCCAAAGTTATATGTGCAGACCCTGATTATGAAATTTTATATATATTATAATATAAATAATTATATATGGAGAGAAAGTTATTAAATATGTCTTCAAGAAAATCAATGTTAAAAAATAGCAAAGCAAGTGCAATTAGAACGAGCAAATGAGCTTTGAAAGATGAGTGTGGTATGAGTCTAAAATACATTATGAGTTTGACAAATACTAGATAATGGAGATAAAAGTTATACTTCTTGAAAAAAGTTATATATATGTATATGTATATGCATATATATTTATGTGTGTGTATACACATATATATATATATATATATATATATATATATATATATATATGATGGCTAGATAGCATTAATAAAAAAATATGTCAAGTGCCATGTTCAGTTCCATCACAGAGATAAATTTTAAAAATAAATAAATAAAGCCTCAAGTAGAGAGTATACTAAAGAAATCTATGAATTATTTTATCCTTATACTTTCATATTCTGATACTTCTAATTTATTACATGATTTCAATGTCAGGGGAAGGGGTAAAATTTTTCAGTATGATGATTTTTTTCTGAATAATAACTTCAAAGGCAGATACATTTAAATACTCCAAATGCATTATTAGTGGTATTTAAGGAAAGTTTGGAAATACCCTTATTCATACTCTAAGCTGCCCAGTATGTAATTTATTTGTGAGTGTTTTTCTATTAGTATTTGCTTGCTGATATTAAAATTTCCATCAATCACCAATAAGGATGATTTTCCATTCAAGAAAGACTACAGTGTCTAAAAGGAAATGTTATAAAAAGTACAGAAATGTCCTTTAATAATCAAATATGATTATCTTGATCATTTATGTCACAAAAGGTTTTCTTAAATTCCCTTAAGCTGTTGTCTTAGAAAAGGGGTATTTTTACTCACAATAATATTGTGTTTTTGTGTTACTTTTTATTTTAAAAGTATTGATTTCTTTAGTTGTTAAGTTGTATGTATGCTATATTTCCTGATTAAAGGCACTGTCATATTTCTCAAGTTTTTGCTTCTGAACAATTTTTATTGAATATTAACTGGCATTCATGTGTATGATATTACTTGACTCTTTTGCCCAGCTTTATTAACAATTACCATTATATTGCTCCTGAGGAACATAGATATAATTTGCAGTAGCCCTTCCACAATAGAACACAACAAGAGGGACTGTCTATGTCCTTCATTCAGATAATCATTATTGGCCAGCATTCAATTTCCACAAAACTCTGACCCTGACTTCACTCATTTTGGAGTTATCATCATCTTACAGAAAAAAAAAAAAAAAAAAAAAAAAAAAAAAAGTCCGTTTTTAAATGGAAGTACATTTTCTCATTTAGACATCCTCCCAAAAGGCATAAAAAGTAATTTCTACTCTTGAAACTTCTGTGCTTAACATTTTATTTTGTCTGATCTTATGAAACATGATACAAGTAGATTTCACTAGGGTTATATGGAATAGAAAGTGTTGAGAACAATTAGATGGCTCTTTCATTTAATAAGCACCAAAATGAAATTAACATCATATTCAAAATGAGAAACTTTATCATAGTGAATGCAATTTTTTCAATGCATTTCAATAAGCATTTATTAAAATGAAATATGTACTTTTTTTGGTTTAGAAGGAACATTGAGAAACACTTGATCTTCACAAAAAATATTATAACTTAGATACTAATACATTATTCTTTCTGGTGGAGAAAACTAAAGTTCAGATATATGAAGAGACTTGTTGTAGGCCAAATAGCTGGCTGGAGCAGAGTCAGGACCGAATGAAAAGCATTATGTATCCAAATAGCTGTATGATGTTTCTCCGAGTATTGTAGACTGCCCCTATATACAAGACATGTGCAGCAGACTATGGATAACTATGCAACCAAGGTTGAGTGGTTTACAGTCTATAGAGGATAACAGGTAAGTATCTTAAGAATTAGAATCTAGGCAAAAAATAGAATAAGTAATTATTTATTTTTTGGTTATTGCTTCTCTTCAGCTATTAGAATGCAAACTCCATGAGGGCAGGGATTTTTTTATTTTACTTTTTTTATTTTATTTTTTTCCCAAGACTGTATCCACAGAGGCTAGAGCAATGCCTGATAATCATTGAATAAATGGTTTGAATGAGTGCATGAAAGTCAAGATGGAAAATACCAATAAGGAGATAAGAAAGCACTGAAGTAAGGAAATATTTTCTCACTAGTACTTAGGGATGGCCTTATGATTTGGACATTGCTTCTGTCTAGGAAACCTCTGCCATACTTCTTCCTCACAATGTTTCAGATCCTCTGGCCTTTCCTCATCATCCAAACTGACTCTGGGTGGTGAGCACACACTGTGATATATAGATGATGAATTACAGAATTGTACACTTGAAACCTATGTGATTTTACTAACCACTGTCACCCCAATAAATTTTAATGAAAAAGAAAAATTCAAAAAAAATAAGAATATGAAAAAAAAGAATAGCTAAGTAATCCCTCTAGCATATTTTAGCACTTGCCACTACCTATTAATTAATTTATTTTAAACTGCTCAATCTGAGCTTATTCTCTTCTAAGGAATAAGCTCAGTGACAGCAAGGATCTTTCTTGTTTAATCTACTGCATTATTCACAGCACGTAGAAAGTCCAGTGATGTAAAAGTTTGATATTTGGTGACTGAAGAAATGAATATGGAGGCAGGGTGAGATTAGGTTAGTAACCTAAGAGATAACTGATACAAAATTCTGGCTGTAGCAGGGTGTTGACAATTGCTTAGACTGGTAAGCTTCTTTTAGGAGTTTAATCTGAGAAATATAGAGAGAATCTAATTATTGGAAAACGGACACAAAAAGAGAAACATTTTATTTTGGAGACCAGCTTAAGGAGCAATGACCAGAATTGCAGCTACTGAGACAGAAAGATGACTTCATCTGTAAAATTTCCTAGGACCCTGAATTACCTTCCATGTCTAGTTTCCATGAGGTTCAACAATAAAATGGAGCCTGTTCATCTCTGGAATTGTGACTTTGTGTTCCTGTCGCGTCCTGCGTGACAAGGAGTGTGGGAGCGAGGAAGGCGGTGCAGGGTTAAAAAAAGACAGTAGCCAAGAATAGCATGCAAGCGGGGCCAAGGGACTCCAGCCTCAAGGACTGAGCCCCAAATGGAGCCTATGCATAGCTTTTATTAGTTAGGTGGGAAAGTAAAGGAGATAAAGCTTGTCAATCTCAAGATCTGTGAATCCTGTACATCATAATAGGAAACTGATTCAAGCCAATCGCCTTTGCCTGCAGGCAGCAGAACCGTAAGTCTCAGGATGTCTGTACTTTCCTAAGGGACAAAACCTTTATGCATATGAATAGATGGAGAGCACATCCTTGAATCTCTTCCCTTGCAGGTTGTGGGAAGGAATGCAGCCACAGAGGCAGAGGCTCTTTTTAGCTCGGGGAAGATGGGGGTCTGTGCCCACCTCTATGAAGCCCGTGGATTCTCTTGTTGGTCCCCACTTGGCTGTGCCTGGCTTGAGTTGTCCCCTCCGTGGGGAATCTTACTCGTCATTGGCTAACCAGCCATCTCTCTGGGGCCAAACAGGGAGACATAGGTGCAAGCACAAAGGTGAAGCAAAGTCCCTGAAAGGCTCCGTCTCACAGAATCCTTTCTTTAGGGGCAGGTACGAGGAGATACATGGGTAGGCTGCTGCGTGGCAACATATTCCCTGCTGTGATGTGTATTTTTACATCATAACATTATTTAGTGTAGTCTGCACAATCTGTTGTTTAAAATGAAATGGGTTCAACAGACCTACTCAGGTCTCTCTCCTGAAACAGCTCTTTACTTTTTTTATTGGTAGATGATTTTCCTATTTATGGGTCTTAAATGATTCAAAACTAGTGTCCATTCTTTCTTTTTTTTTCTTTTTTTTTTAAATTTTATTAAATTTATTGGGGTGACATCATTTATATACATAAACCATGTTCAGTCAAGGCAGATAAGTGGAACATAACTCTTATATCCTTTATCATCCTTGTTGGTCTTAGTTATTTTTTTAAAACTGGGAAGCTCTCAGGGAGCACTGCTATCTATCAATGTGGTGAAATTTGAAGGACATCAAAAGAATTGCCTAATTAAGCACACTTCCATGATAAACCTCCTTGTAATTCCCTAAATGTCTATTTTTGAGCCATTTTTAGAAGCCCTTCTAGATTCAAGCATAGCAATTGAACCATATTTGTCAGTTTGAGGAATTTTCAATATCAGGAGTTAAAATAAAAACAAACAAAGGTAGAATATTGTTGTGGGTGATACACAGGAAGAGAAATTGGCCTAAAAAGACATTATATAATTTTACAAAATATAACTATTGGCACTGTACCTTTTTCTATGTTTTATTTCCTTTTTCCTCCTAAACTTGCTGCCATTGTTTTACATTCTATTCTAAATACTATTGTCCTTCTTTTTTTGTTTCCTTTGTTTTTTTTTTTGTTTTTTTTTGCCCCATCTGGAGAAATGTTTCATCATACATTTAAATGACTGATATTTAAATAGAATGATTACACACATATATCTCCTGAAAAATAATGTATCCTAACTAGCTTTCAAGTACTTGTTAAGCTGCTTGTTGCTTTTGTCACAATTTGATTACTCCTTTCCAGTAAAGGAAAATGAAAGAAAAAAAAAAAAAAAAACACAAAAAGCAAAAAACAAACAAACAAAAAAAATCCAGAAGGCATTCAGACTGATTGTCCTATTTTTAAGGTGTAGAAACAGATCTTGAGTATAACATGACTTCATAAAGAGTCACTTGAGGGTCCCTGGCCTATGTTAATTCAACCAACCATTTGTGGGAACAAGAATTCCAGTCAACAAGGGACAGCCAGATAGCTCAGTTGGTTAGAGAGTGAGCTCTCAACAACAGAATTGCCGGTTCAATTCTCACATGGGATGGTGGGCTGCACCCCCTTAAACTAAAGACTGAAAAATGGCAACTGGACTTGGAGCTGAGCTGTGTCCTCCACAACTAGAATGAAGGAGAATGACTTGGAGCTGATGGGTCCTGGAGAAACACACTGTTCCCCAATATTCCCTAAAAAAAAAAAAAGAAAGAAAAAAAAAGAATTCCAAGTAACAAAAGCCATACAACCCTTTGAAATGGGGTACTACAGTGCCATGCTCTCTGTGGGACCTCAGCAAATATTTGTTGATTTTAATTACAATTATTTCCAAGGGGTATCCATCCCATTTTAAGTGTCACTTCATTTAAGAATAACATTCGCTTCGATTTTTCTTTCATAATTATTTCAAGACCTTGTATATGTGTCCCTTAAAAATTTTTGTTAGCTTTATATGTCCTAGTTTCTAGGTTTTTCCAACTAAAGTTACAAGAAAAACAAAATCTTGGTTATGTTCTTGGCTGATATAGATTATAGTATAGTTCTGTGATTACATTTTTAAAACATCTGTATTATGTATGTCCTTTGGAGCCAATCCATTTTATCAGTTAATTATGTAATTAGGGCATTTTTTTTCATGATATATTATGCACTTCATAGAATGGAATAGCTTCTTCAAAACCATTCTGGTCTAACATATAATTAAGTAATTAAGTTTGATGCTCAGTGAAGAAAATACCCTTTGAATAATTAGTGAAAAAGACAGACCACCAGCAGTATGCAATGTTTTCTTTCACAGATTCATTACTGAAAACATAATGTATCATATGATAATACACATTCCTGATTACCATAATATGAAAATGATGGAATGATATTTCTGACTGTAATGAAAACATCAGGAGCAATTTATTCACATATAAATTTAATTTCCACATAGTAGAATCTAGAAAGCTTTAAGAAAATCTAAGATTCATTTGGTTGTTTAAGGAAAGAATGAGGTGAGTTTTTTAAGACAATATTAAAATACTTCTAGTTTTAAAAAACTAGAAAAATGATTAAAAGTCCACCCCTCCCCCCAAAAAAAAGAAAATAATAAAAGTTTTCTCAGAAACAGATTATGGTTCTAAGGTTTCTGTGTGTTTTTTCTAGATCCCATTTTTAGTTTATTTTTTAATATTAAAATTAGTTTTAGGAGTAACAGTAGATTATTTATGTTTAAGAATTTATTTTTAACAATGATATCATTTTTAGATAAATGAGTTTAGAGGGGAATAAGGAAAATAATATAAATTAAATAGTTTATAAAGAATATTACTACAATTTTGTTTCAGCCTCAGTCAGAATTATTTATTTTTACAAATCATTAAAACACTGACCAGAGAGTATTTAGCTCTAAATATTAAGTTAAGAAAATTCCTGGATTATTTCATATTCTTTCAGTGAGAACCAATGATTCTATTTTTTTAATAGCACTTAAGACAGACAAGTGTCCATGCAGCCAGAGACAAGTGTTCTCGGACCTGAGTAGATTCCTGAGCTTTGAGAGTTATTAAGTTGGTGCAAAAGTAACTGTGTTTTTTGCAATTTTTAACCTTTTAAACCGCAATTACTTTTGCACCAACCTAATATAAACCCATTCGTGGCACATTGCTCTACACAGTTTGGAAAGATACTCAGCACAATATGATCAGTTCAGTTATGGTCACGGTATAGAAAAGAGGCTGAATACATTGTCTGTGGGGCTTAGCAAAGGCTTCAAATAAACAAAGAATGATTAAGACGGTTCCAGGCAGGGGAAAAAGAATAGAAAAGGACATTGTAATGAGAAAGACAACACTTGTAATGACTCAGATGATGATAAAGCATCTCATGCTCAGAGAACTGCAAGCAATTTTTAAATTGCAAGTATGTTGAAAGGACATTGGGATTAAAGTCACCTATGACAGGAAACGAGGTCAAAACATAAGCAGAATCCAAATCTTAGAGGACCTTTATAAACAATTTGAACATTCTTCTCTAGTTATGGGAAACTAACACATGGTTTTAAGCAGGAGATTGGAATGACCAGAAATATAATTTGACATTTCATAATAGAAAATAAAGAAGAACTAATTGGAGAAGAGAGAGACTTAAAGTGCAGTATCCAATTGTCAAAACAATAGTTCAGAAAGAGAAGTTAAGTTCTAAAATAAAGAAGTTTCAGTGGGAATTAGAGTAAAAGGATACATATTTCTGAGTGATTTCAGAGCTACAATTGAGAGGACTCAGACAGATGACATAAAGGAGAGACTGTGGTATCCAGCCTCCAAAATAGCCCCACATTGATCCCCACATTCTGGTATTCACAGCCTCTTGGAGTTCGCTCCCATGTTTACCAAAATTGGTCTCTGTGCCCAACAGAATACAGAAGAATTGATGGTGTGTCCCTTCCGAGAAAAAGTTATAAAAGATCATCCCACTTGGGCAACAGTCTCTGTTGGAACATTTTCTCTGGGGGATGCCAGCTGCATGTGATGAAGAGCTGTATGCAGAGGTTCACATGGAAAGGAAGTGATGTGCACGCCAACAGCGTCATGGATGACCTGTCCTGGACACAAATTTTCCAACTCCATTCGAGTTTTCAGGCAAGTGAGAGCCCTGTTAACAGCACAACTGTTACTTCATAAAGGACCTGAGGCAGCACACCCAACAAAATATTCTTCACTATGTTTTAAGCTGCCAAGCTTTGACGCAATTGGCTATGCAGAAAGGTAACCATTAAAAAGGGAAATAAGAAACAGTGCATGATTTTTCTGGTTTGTGCAATTAAGAAGAAAATGCCACCATGAAGGAAAGCATTTTAAATATCAGAGTGGATGAATAATGGCCAAGGGGATAAACTAAGTTGTCAGCTAAGAGGATTTGTCAGTAGGTAATTTGTCAGTTGATGGAGAGCTCAAAAGAATGATCTAAACTAGAGATAATCATTTGCCTAATTAATAAGTAAGAAAATATATTTGAGAAATGAATGGACTTATATTAAGTAGTTTCATAGCACATATATATATATATATATATATATATATATTTAATAGCAATTGGGTTGCTGTGCTGCTATGAAACTACCTAATATAAGTATATATATATATATATATATATATATATATATATATATATATATATATACATACATACATTTATCAGGGTGACAATGGTTAGTAAAATTACATAGGTTTCAAGTGTACAATTCTGTAAAATATTATCTATAAATCACATTGTGTGTTCACCACCCAGAGTCAGTTCTCCTTCTATCTCCATCTGTTTGACCCTGTTTACCCTCATCTACCATCCTCCTCGCCCCTTATCGTCTGGTAACCACTAAACTCTTGTCTCTATCTATGAGTTTTTGTTCCTTTGTGTTTTTTCTTCAGTTTTATATCCCACATATCAGTGAAATCATACGGTCCTTGACTTTTTCTGTCTGATTTATTTCTCTCAGTATAATAGTCTTAAGATCCATCCATGTTGTTGCAAATGGCAGTATTTCATCTTTTCTTATGGCAGAGTAGTAGTCCAGTTTGTATATATACCACATCTTCTTTATCCAGTCATCTATCGAAGGACACTTTAGTTGTTTCCATGGCTTGGCCACCATAAATAAAGCTGCAATGAATATCTGAGCACATATATCTTTACAGATAAATGTTTTCAGACTTTTTGGGTAGACACCCAGGAGAGAGATTGCTGGTTCATATGGTTATTGAATATATTTTGAAGGAGGAAAATGTGTAACATCTCCCAACTATATGATGAATAATGTCTAAACTCATTGGCTTTAACTTAACTTCCCAAATTAAGTATTTCTACTTAATAATTTATATGTATTGTATGTTTTATCAAATCTGTGTTGCTATTATCACAGTTTCCCACACAAATACTCTCAATTTTTCTTTTTTTTTCCCTTATTGGGTTTCCTGCTAACAATCAATTTTACCAATCAATGTTATTTCTACTATATGTCCCCAATTCAAAGACATGTCTTTTATAAAACCTCCCTAAGTCTCTCCAAGAGAATGTGTTGTCCCTCTTTTGAATGCTCAAGCACAATGTATGCTACCACTAAAATACATATTACAGTTGGTCTTATGTCACAGGTACTGTGTAGTTCTCCAATTAAGTTTTTGGAGGCATAGACTATGTTTACTTATTTTAATATCCAACAGAAAACTAGGATGTCTCACATGGTAGATCTTAGTCTCCAAATGAATAAATACATGACATGTCTCAACTTCACAAACATGTCAGCTGACCTCAAAGCAATGGGTTATTTCAATAACATAATTTCACTTTGGAGAGGGTCCATCATCCAGTTAGTATCTTTTTCTGATTCTAAAAATAGATTTAATCAGATAGAACTTTTCTCAAATGTAGATCATTTTTACTCTTGATATCAAAGTGAGTCAGCAGCTGCCAGTCAAAGGCACACATTTTGTTGCATTTATTACTGCCAACACATGTGCAACATATTCAAGTAGCTGTTACACTAATTGAGTTATTTATCTGGGTAACAGCCTATAATAAGGGCATTTACTAAAATTTGGAACAATATGTGTTATTTAAATTTTCTCAAAAATATTACCCTGTAATTCAGCTCTGGCAGGACAAATTATCATATATATGAATGATTGATTGCTACATTCTATTGTCACATATAATTTTAATATATAATGGCAATTTTAAAGTGTCAAGGCTGGTATGACCAGTTTATAAACCTTGAAGGGCTACTATTTAGATACCAATTATCCATCAGTAGCTTCAGACTCACTTTCAAGAAGATTTATTTAAAATACAGCATCATGTAACCTCTGCACCAGCTTAAATAGGAAATACAGAAAGAACCTCAAATGATCTTCACTATGCTACAAATGTGTCCCGCCAAGCTTTATGAGCTGACGGAATCAGTTCCTGACTATATCTGCTGTATTGCACAATCCCAGGGAATACCCTTCATATCATACACAGCTTGAATTATGTACTTTGGAGCTAGACAGTGACGGGGATCTGCTCAAGAGCCCATGTTGGAACACAGTTTTAGATTGATGTTATGTAATTTCTCTGATCTGAGTAATTTATAAAAACATGCTAAGAATATGAACATGAAGAATGTGTAAGTCAACCTTGAATTCTATTTTGATCTTTAATAAGAAAGTGCTGATTGCATATAAAAATATATGCTCTTGGTAGTACAGATTTTTCATGTGTATTTAATTTGTGGGTTTTACTTTTTTAAAACCTATCTCCTCTTAATCTGTTATCATATGAATGGCAAATCTAAAACAGTAAAATATTTAAGTGAGAATATATAGTAGTCCTAATTCAAGAAAAATATTCTGCTAATTTAAATTACTATTACATCTTATTGAAAATTGAAGGCCATTACAGAGTCTATAGTTTTCATTTTAGCAGAAATGAAGGTGAAAGTACTTGTTTACTTTGTTTGTTTGTTTTGTAAGAGAGTCAAAATACAGAAGCATAAAAATAGCCAAGTAATTAGAATGTGTATAAGTATATAGATTTGGGAAATATATATTTTTATATTTTTTGTCCCATTTTGTTTCATTGTATAAATGTGTGTGTGTGTGTGTGTGTGTGTGTGTGTCTGTGTGTGTGACAGAGAAAATAGAATGTTTTTCTAAAATCTGTATCACAGACAACTGGAGAGGGCACATGCTTTCCCAGCAAAACCGAATTAAGAACATATCATTTTATTCATATATTTGAATGAAAATTATTACTGAGTTAATCTGGACCTTTCTATTTTTAAGGTTGTAAAACATAAAATCCTTATTTTTCCCTGGTGATAAATGTTCTTATTTTGATTGTAGTGAAGTTGAAAAATTATGGTTAACTTACTTTTATGTTGAAGTTTTAAATTATCTTTATTGAGACTTATGCACAGTTAGAGGTATAGAGTAAATTCATCTGACATTTCTTTATCTTTCCTATGATTTGGGATTTGGGATATTTCATCTTTTCTTTGGTCTTGAAGCTGGTTGTTTTATTTATTGTTATGCTAATTGTAATATGAGCCTTTAGTAAAAAAAATAAATCTCTGTTTTGGGCGAAATGTTTCTTTTATATTTGTCTTCAGTAATTCAGTGATTATTCCATATGTACAAATTCCGTTTGCTGTGTTTTGTTCCTATCTGTGATATTTTGAGCTTTTTCTCTTCCTCTCTAAATTTTTCTATAAAAAAATATAATTATCTTTATTGAAGTACACTATATTCTCTGATTTCGTATAAAGTATTTCTACAGACATTCTTATATTTCTTAGGAACATTATTCAATATTAATTTCAATTGCTTAAAATTCTTCTAGACAATTAAAGTATTATTTATTGACCCATCACTTGGTGAAGGTTTATTCTTCAACTCAAAATTGAGTACAATTGGATTATGATCTGATAAATTTGTTGTAAGAATATTGAATTTTTCTGTCTTTAAAATTCTCCCTTGGGCAGTAAACAATAATCAATTCCACTGTGTCATTTATTTATTACAGAAATATGTAGAGCCTTTTTCATTAAGATGTTTTCAATCCTCATGGTTCCAGTTGCAATATAAAATTATATTTTAGTTGGTTATAAGTTGCATGTTCCATTATGGTGTATCAATCTTTATAAATGACTAATGCACAAAAACAAATTTTAATTTGCAATGTCACTATTATACTTTTATTTTCTTTAAAAAATCTGAAAATGTAATCACTGTCCTGTTTCATTTTATAAATGGTCTGAGTCAAAATAAGTGTTCTAATGACTTCAAATTATAATATATGCTGGAGTCATTATTCATAGTTGAACATATTTTTATTTCTGTTAACTTCTGGGTTTCTCAGAATGACTGAAGGCAATAATTTTTTTATTTTATTTACTGAATTGGAGAAATACTCATGCTCATTAACAATCTCTAGTTATAAATTGGCATATCAAGGAATAAGTATTTGTATGAGGCCAAAAAGTAATGCAATGTAGGACCTTATGCAGGCTAATAATATGGTGTCATTTCTGAAATGTTTGTCCAATCTATATTTAAATGAGAGGTAGAGAATTATATGAGGATAGAGCAAAGAAGAAGGGCTATTGGTGGAGGACAGTTTTCTTTCATATGTCAGCATTGCTATAGACTGAATTGTGTCACTTACCCTCTACCTATGACCTCGATTCATATGTTAAAGCTCTAACTTCCAATGTGCCTATATTTGGATATAGCATTTCTAAGGAGGTAATTAGGGCTAGTTGAGGATATAAGGGTGGGATCCTGATCTGATGGGATTAGTTTATTTCAAGCAGAGAAACCAGAGCTCCCAGGACGCACACACTGCTGTTTGAGGACAGCCAGCCGCAAGCTCTTTGAAGAGAGCTCTGTCCAGAACCTGACCATCCTAACACCCTGATCTCAGACTTCCATTCTCCAGAACTGTGATATAGTACATTTCTGTTGTGTAAGCCACCCAATTTATGGTATTTTATTGCGTTAGTCAAAGCTGGCTCGTACAGGTCGGGATAATTAAGTTCTTGTAAAAGTTTATAATGGACTAGATTGACCATCTTCCAACAGGCAAGAAAGTCTTTGCTGTAATTTGAACATATAGTGGAACTGAAAGGGATGCCGCATTATATATCATCCATCTATATATTAGGTTGGTGCAAAAGTAATTGCGTTTTTTGCAATTATTTTTAACCTTCTAAACCACAGTTATTTTTACACCAACCTAATATATATACCTTGTATTCAGCTTTCTCAATTCAGTATTCTTCCAGTGATGTTTTAGCACTTTTGTATCTTAGGCCTCCTACCACACATTTCCACAATTTTTATCAATTCTGTCTGGCACTGTAGACTTCTAGTACAGACATTTCAACTGTCAATTAAAACATGGAAAATTTTATCACCAGCTCCTGAACTAATATCACATTTTAATATTAAAATGATGTCTCTCTGGTCATAGGTTAAGCAAACCAAAAATAACAACAATTATCATTTAATGAAAGAATAGTTAGTATCTTATTAATTTCTTTGTCCAAGTTTTCTGTTTATATAAATCTCATAGTTTGAATGAATTATTTCAATTATGATATATATTTAACAATGAAGTCAAACTTTATTAAAGGCAAACAAATGTCTTTGAATAACTTACCAGCTTCATCTCTGATTATCTTTCTTATTCCATACATACCACGGTTATGAATGTAGAAGACTGCAAAAGTGAACACAATTCTTAGCTCCTCTCATCAAGAATCATGGTCTATTGGTGGGATTTCAAATTGGTGCAGCTACTATGGAAAACAGTATGGAGATTCTTCAAAAAATTAAAAATAGAACTACTTGTGACCTATCAATTCCATTTCAATATATTTATCCAAGGAAATCTAAAACAGTAATTCAAAAAGATATATGCAACCCTATGAACATTGCAGTGTTATGGAAGCAACATAAATGCCCATCAATAGATGATTGGATAAGGAAGACGTGGAACATGTATACAATGGGATGTTGCTTGGCCAAAAAAGGAATGAAATATTACCATTTGCAACAACATGGATGGAACTAGAAGGTATTATGTTAAGTGAAATAAGTCAGACAAAGACAAATACCATATGATTTCACTTATATGTGGAATCTAAAGAACAAAATATATGCACAAACAAAACAGAAAAAGACTCACAGAAACAGAGAACAAACTGATGATTGCCAAATGGAAGGGAGTTTGGGAGGCTGGGTGAAAAAAGTAAAGTGTCTGAGTACCAATTGGTAATTATAAACTAGTCATGGGGATGTAAAGTAAAGCACAGGGAATATAGTAAAAAATATCACAATAGCTATATATGGTGCCAGGTGGGTACTAGACTTATCTGGGGGATCACTTTGTAAATTACATAAATGTCTAGTCATTATGCTGTACACCTAAAACTAATATAAAATAATATTGAATGTGAACTGTAATTGAAAAATAAAAATTAAAGAACAAAAAGAGAATCATGGTCTATTGCCCAGTGTCTTGAATCTGGTTGGTTTTGTGACTTGCTTTGGCCAGTAGAATGCAACAAAAACAACATTTGTAAATTCTGAATCTGAGTCACAAGAAGCTTTGTGTTCTGCTCTTGCTCTTGGAATCCTGCAATCCTCATATGAGTAAGTATGGACTGTTGGTGTATAAGTGATCACTGGAGAGAGACCCATTTGCCCCCAAGTCTGTTGGTGTATAAGTGATCACTGGAGAGAGACCCCATTTGCCCCAGCTCTTTCAGAGGAATACATTAGAAACCAGTCAGCCCAAGCCAGTCCATAGCGGACCACAGATTTGTAAGTGAACTTAACAAAGACCAGCTGACATAAGCTGAAACCCTAAAGAACCACTCAACTGAACCCAGCACAAATTTTTCTCCTGAATAACTATGTGTTAAATGTCTGTTGTATTAAGCTACTAAATTTTGAGTTGGTTTGTTACACAGCAAATGCTAACTGTTGTAGAATTGTTTCCTTTTGCTAGATTACTCTCTCCTTTATGCCCTCTCTTATCTTCCAGTTAACCTTCAGAATTCAACTCTAATGACCATTCAATTCCAATATTTCCCCAGTACAACTTTCAGGAGGATATTCTATTTTGTGCTACTTGTCTAATCTTGTACCAATATCTGTGTATAGGAATGAGACCCTCTGACTGGCTAGGTCTGTGTCATGTTGAACCATACATGAAGCTAGGGATACTCGTATGCCATGATTAACAGGGCAACAAAAACCATGTGGAATAAAGTAAGAATTTATTCATAAATAAAATTTATTTATATGAACAAATAAACAAATATGGGGTAATCTTTCTAGTGAATGGGAGATTCAAACTAATCTAGGTTGTGAAAAGCAATCACCTCTACAATCTATGTCTTTCCCTTCCTTGTGTGTGTATGTCAATCTGGGCATATTTTTATGTATCATATGTTAGGGTACTTATCTGCCTCTTTCTTCACACATACCTATCAGTTCCTTGCAGTTAAGGACAATGTTGTACCCTCAGAAATTAACACAATGCCTGACACATTTTAAGAAATCAGATATTTGAAAAAATTATAAATGAATGAATGTATCATTAACTTTGCTTACATGTATTTTTATCTTCACAACCTAGCAAATTATTTATTATTTTAGATGTGAAAAAGGATTTATTGACGTTAAGTAAATATTGAAAGTAAAAGTCATTTGAAGAATCTTTCTTAAAAACACAAATGTTCACTAATAAAAACGGATGTGGGAAAGAATAAACCACATGCAAGATGCCCGGCAATGTGATTGTCAAAGATCTCCACAGGTGAACATTATGCAACTCCTGGAGCTTTCTCTGCCCCCATTCCTAACCATGCATTAAATGATAAATTTGATAGTAGAGATTATCATATTAATCTTATTAGAGTAGTTGTAAATTAAACATAATAATAAAGGTAAAGTTCCTAGCCCATGCACTAAACAAAAATGATAAAAATACTATCCTCATTATTATTTCTTTAAAATTGCTTTGTAAACCACACTTAGAATAGAAAGTAGAAATAGTTTACAGTCTGAATTATTTCTGTTAAAAATGTGCTAGATTGAACAAAATCCTTCAATTTCAATGATTATCTTTCCCAACTATTGAACATAATCACTGAACAATTCTTGAAACACTCTGGGACTAATTGGTAGCTGAAATGACTAATTTATAAATTCTTGAGAAGATGGACTATGCATTGTCAATTTACATAGTTCTTTCAAACTTAAAATCTCCATGTCCAGTAGTTCAGTTGCACTGATGAAGATAACTATATTTTTAAATAAAACTAAATTTTTGGTGTTTTTATTCTCAGAATAATGAGATATTTAAAGCATCTTGTGGGAGTCAGTTTTACTCCAATGCATTTTTACTTTAAATTCCCTGAGCCACATGGGTTAATAATACAAGCGTTTTTTCCAACATCTTATACAATTTTCAAACATAACAAAATCAAAAGAATTATACAATGAACACCCTTGTATTACTACCTATATTTTTCAATTAACATTTTGAATAGTTGCTTTGTGATATATCTATTCTATCCATTCCTCTATCTGTTCATTGATCCATCTTTTTCTTTGATGGATTTTAAAGTAAATTGCAAACTCTGGTACACTAAACCCTTCAGCATGCATATCATTAATGAATGTGACTTCTTTTTAAATTCTTCACATTGTGTGTTTTCACTACATGATGAAACACATTTCTTTTCCCGAAGGAGTTAAACTTTTTCTAGGCATAGGTCTATGAATTTTCTAGTCTCTCTGGCTGAAAAATCCATTTTTTTTACTCTCATTTAGCTATAAAATTGCAACTTATCCTCCAAATGTCAGCTCAAATTTAATTTTTTAGATATCTTCTCTATGTCCTAAGTCTAAACTAAATGCATCCTATTATTCTCTCTTAGGGCACCCTGTTGTTCTCAACATTGTACTTATTATTTGTTAGTTACTTGTTTCATGTAGGATTCCCTCAGAAAACTATACATTTAACAGTCCTCCACTGCATACTAAGCACCTAGCACGATGTCAAGCACATTGTTCCTGAAATATATCAGTCAGATAACTACATGCAAAATTACAAAAATTGTGAAAAACGAGCATAAAATTACAAAAATTGTAAAAGATGTACATACATTGAAGGGGTATGTGAACATGGAAAGATAGTGTTCTTGTTGAGCAGAAAACCTCAGTTCTCCTCACTTTCTCAGGAGACAGATGTATGTGTGTATGTGTAAATGAGTCCCAGATATTTTCTTTGTTTGTTATTTACCATTTTATAATAGGGCCATGCTCTCCTCTCCTTTCACCTCACATCTCCCAGTGTCTTCCCACAGCTCCTCAAAATGTGAGTACGTTTCTGGAATTGTCTCTGAATCTTTATACCAGGGGTGTCCAAACTGCGGCCCGCAGGCCAACTGTGGCCCATGATTCATTGTTAATTGGCCCGCAAATTCCAAAAATATATTTAGTTTACTTAAATAAACCAAGTGTGGCAATATGTACCTCGAGTGAGTGGCCTGCTGTTTGTCTATTTTACCGCATATGGCCCTTGTTGAAAACCATTGGAAAAAGTTTGGACACCCCTGCTTTATACGATCATTGAGGAGACAAATAACAAAGCCAGTAAAATAATCTCAAACATGGAAAAACAAAACAAAACAAAACAAAAAAAACATTTCTCTGGGCTGCTTCTCTTGTGAAGCATGTCTACCCAAAACATCCTCAACAGTGTTAATGTCCAAAAAAAAAAAAAAAAAAAAAAGATTGAAAAACAACAACCCTGCTTTTGGAAAATGTTGCATCTTTGCTGGCAGGGTATTTAATTACTTTCCGAGTATTCATTTCAATAAGTATACAAGAGGAAAAAAGCAAGGACAGTTCACACCAGAGCCCAGTGAAGGAAGTGTCTGTGGGATCCGGCTGCTCTGTGGGACTCAGGAAAAGCTATCACCAGGTAGCTGCCGTCTGTCACCATGGGTAAAGGAGACCCTAACAAGCCCAGAGGCAAGACGTCCTCGTATGCCTTCCTTATGCACACCTGCCGCAAAGTTCACAAGAAGAAACACCCACTTTTCCTTCGATTCTGCGGAATTCTCCAAGAAATATTCAGAGAGATGGCAGACTATATCTGCAAGGGAAAAGTCAAAGTTTGAAGATATGGCAAAAAATGACAAAGTTCACTATGACAGGGAGATGAAAAATTATTTTCTTCCCAAAGGTAGTAAGAAAAGAAAGAAAAAAGATCCCAATACTTTTAAAAGGCTTCCAGCTGCCTTCTTCTGTTTTTCTCTGAACATCGCCCAAAGATAAAACGTGAACACCCTAGTTTATCCATTGGGGATCCTGCAAAAATTTGGGTTCAACATGGTCTCAACAGTCAGCCAAAGATAAACAACCATATGTACAGGAAACAGCTAAGCTGAAGGAGACATTGAAGAGGATATTGCCCCATACCATGCCCAGGGCAAAAATGAAGAAAGAAAGAAGGGCCCTGGCAGGCCATTAGGCTCAAAGAAGAAGAATGAACCAGAAGATGAGGAGGGGGAGAAAACAGAGGAAGACAATGATGAGGAAGAAATGGGCGAAGATGAAGAATAAATTATCCTGCAACGATGTGTGTAGAGAGTTCATGTGTGCTTCGGCAATTGTTTTGCTAAGAATGTGAATACAAGCGCAGCTCAATATGAGGTGTAGAAAAACTGTACAGATTTTTGAATAACCGATAAGATTCGTTGTAGACAAAATGCTTTTTAAAAATGCAGGTGGTAGCTTTTTCAGGGGCTACTACAAAAAGTTAGATGTTAAAGCTTCTGTTGTTAAATGTTTCTAAATATTTAATGGTTTCATTAATTTCTTGACTTGCATGTGTAGCACAGGACACACATAGGAATTCGTATCAATTGTAAATTTGGGGTTTTTAGAATGTTGTATTTTCTTTTAAAAAAAAAAAAACTGTAACAAAATTATGTATATTAAAAAAAGAGAGAGAAAAAATCAAAGAAGTCTAATTTAAAGCCCCACCATGTAAACATACACAACAGTCTCTGATACTGAAGAAGGAGGCCTCTAATATGTTGGCATGGTGGTTTCCAATCTTTTCCAAACAGTTCCCATTAATTGAAATTCCAGGGGAAGAAGGATAAACACTCAGGAAAAGTGAAATACTGTATTTCTTGAATATTCAGAATATAGATTAGCATTTTACAAACTTGAGAAATTCTATTTCAAAGGAATCATTTTATCAATTCTAAAATTTCCCAAACTTTTTGACCGAATAATTCTGAGCTATATTTCTTAGCTTTTAATAGACCATGATATTATCTCATGTTAATAGCTCATAATTCCATGAAACAGTTTGGAACATGCTGTACTTAAGTTTTGACCTATTTATGTGCAGATTATTGATCTTAGAGTAATGATACATTTACATAATCATAAAAAGACGTAAACTCATTTTTTGTGAAAGCATGTTCTTAGTCCAAGGTCAATGGGCTTACCAGGGTTTTAGTTCTTGTGTACCCTAGTAGAAGTTGGCATTGTGATTTAGGATATCAATACTCTGGTGGTTTGGCAGAAATTTCTTGTTGCAGGCCTATATTTTCCTTCTTCTCCCCCCTCTATCTATTTTGCATCACTACCTTATAGTGAAGTTATATTGTAAAACATCTTTGTCACTTAGAAATTCATCATCAGGAAGATCTTATTTCTGATAGGAAAAATATACTTCATTTTAAAATATTATAATTCAAATTTCTTAAAGCATACAACCTTTGCCGTCACTAAGACTATTCCAGGACTGTATTTTTTTTCATCTGGTAGATTTCTACAAGAGTATCTTTTTTCCTTTCACTCTACAATCTACATGTAATATTTTAGGTAACATAAGAAGTTCCAAATACTAAAAGGTCAGTTTATGAGATAAAGGCAATGTTGTTATTTTTAATCTTACTTTGGTTATATTATTAATAATTTTCTGACAATATTTTCTGACAAATATGGCATACATTTTTCAAACAGGTGTTACAAATTTATTAGCACATATCTCAAAATTGAAACAATTTTAGGGGAAATATATTAAAAATGTCTAATAAAGCAATGCAAAATATATTTAGGGCATTTTGTTTGGGAAGTGTCATGCAAGGTATTGGAACCATGATAGTTTTTAATAAAGTGTGAATAATTCTAAAACTGTCATTATTGAAAATTACCAGTATTATTTTACACCATTCACTACCTCAGTGATATACAGCTTGTCAAAAGTTCTCCGTTTAGATTAAAATTACTTGCATATCAATTGAAGAACTTTAAAGAAATTAGGATAAATGCATCCTATTATATAAAAGCACAAATTGTGCTTTTTTAGATTCAAGGTATTTTTATTCTTTATCTTACCATAAAATCTTATTTAAATAATGAATATTTTAAAAAAGATGATATAACCTAGCACTTGGGTTCCAACTCTACAGGAAAATTGTTAGATAGTTAGCAAGAACTTAGGAAGTTCCCTCAGGTGGCTCAAAGAGGCCAGAATCTTTCTTGAAGGGAGCCAGCCATAATCAAATGGTAATGAGTGCCCTGTTTTATAAAGAAGACATTGGAAGCTTCTAGTCTATGTCAGTTAATATAATTTTGAATGTGATTCTCTCCTTTTAATTCTGAATTAGTCTTTTACTTCCAGTAAGAGGAGATCAAATCACCCACTGAGAAAATTTTGAAACCTAAGTATGTATCTTTTTGAAGGTATTGGAGAACAAACAAGAAAGTATTAATTATGTATTGGAAAGAAATCTTTGGAAAGGCAGCAACTTAGTTTTAATTGATCTTGATCCCTCATAAGTGATTAAGGTTATCCCTAATTCTAGGTATCTATAAGCCACAAATATATATCCTTTCTTGAGGAAGGCATTGTCCTTGCCATCAATTTTTTTTAATCACAATTTTGTATTTATAATGTCTGGCAAACAAAAAAAAACAAAACAAGTGAAACACAGTAACATGAAGAGTCAAGATCATAAAAGTGAATAATAAAAGAAGCAAAATCAATAGAAACAGATACACAGGTATTGTGCTACTAATTAATCAATTTTGTTGGGCTTTACACAAGAATCAACATTGGGTTATTTTGTTCCTTTCAATACTATATTGCTTTTTTATCTTATTAATCTGCTTTTTTATTTCCTTTTATTCAAAAATTTTATGTTTAATTTACTATAAATTCTATGGTCCAGAGCAGTACTGGAGATAATCAGGCACATATTTTAATATAATTATATAAATAACTCTTCAATGATAAAAGAGACAAAAAAATTTAATAGATAACTAAATTAATAATAATAATAATAAGCAAATGGATCTTAGAGCTAAAATTTAAAATCCCCAAAGTAATAATTCAGTGTACCACTTAGCTGTAAATTAGAGAAAACTGAGAGAGAATTATTGAACGGGAAAGTAGACAAAATAAAAGAACAGAAATTTAGGAAGAAAGGCTGAGAGTCATAAAATAAACAAAAAGAAGATTTACAAAAGTATAATTGAAGCCCTAGAAGAAAAGGAGATATGGAGCAAAAGCAATATGTACATTGATAGGGACTTGGAACTTCACAAATGGTAAATACATTAGACTGTACATTCAAGATTTTTTAGGAATTCCAAATAAGAAAAAAAGAGGAACTCTTTCTAAACATACCTTAGTAAAACTACTGAAAGCCAAATAAAGCCATGCACTACCAAAAGTCAAAATGTGTTATTATGCAACTTTGTCATTGTGGGAGCATTAGAGAGTGTAGTTACACAAACCTAGATGATGTAGCCCACTGTGTACCCCAGCTACATGGTATATAGCCTATTGCTCCTAGGCTTCAAGCCTCTACAACAGGTTACTGTACAAAACACCATGAGATTAAATCAAGCACAGGAAGCGTCAAGAGATGTGGTAAACAGGAGATGTATGAGGCTGTTGCCAGCATAACACAACATACTTTACAGCAAACTTATTTTTTTAATATGTAAGTAGAAAGAGTACCCTCTAAAATTGTGGTTTAAAGTGTAGCATAGTAAATACATAAAAATATAATGTACTGTACATAATTGTATGTAATATACTTTTATACAACTGGCAGCACAGTAGGTTTGTTTACTCCAGCATCACCACAAACACATGAGTAGTCAGTAATGTGTAGTGCTACAACCTTATGATGGTTATAACATCACTAGACAATAGAGATTTTCAGCTCCATTATAATCTTATGGGACCACCGTTGTATATGTGATCCATTGTTAACCTAAATATCATTGTTCAGCAAATGACTGTAGAAGAGAAAATCTTAAACGTAGTAAGAAAAAATAAACACTGATTTTCTTCCAAGAAGCAAAAATGACAGCTAAATTTTCTACAGAAACAATGGAAGTCAGAAAATTGTTTCTTTAACTTGCTGAAAGAATATAGCTACCTAACTGGAATCCTATGTCCAGTCAATAAATCCATTAGGAGGGAAAGTGAAATAAAAACAAGCTCAGGAAAACAAAACTAAGAGAATTCATTACTTTTAGATTAGCACAAAATAAAATTAAAATAGAGGTTCTCTTGGCAAGGGCAAAATGATCTCAGATGGAAAATAAACTTACATGAATATTGAATGTAAAAATTAATGTTCATTGATATACACAACCAAATTCCTATGTAATTTTGAAGGTAGAATAAATATAGTTATAATTTACAAAATAATTATGTGCTAGTCCATCAAGAAATTCTCAACAAAAAGCAAAGGATGGACTCACACAACTGGCTTTCTCTGATTACAACACATTGAAAGTATAAATTAATTTAAAAAACGAAAATTCTCATGTTTAAAGTCAAGAAATAAATAACTAAATAACTTACAGATTTAAATAACATATAAGCATCCTTTCACAAACTTTACGAAACATAGTAAATTAAACACAAATAAATTAAAAGAAAAGAAATAAAAATCAGAAATTAATGAATAGAAAATCAATATATATTTAAAGGAACAACAGGGTTGGTTTGTTGAAAAATCCAAAAAAAATTGATTAACTGCTGGCAAGAAAAATCCATAAAAAGAGAGATGACAAAAATAATTAATAAGTAAAAAAGGGATATGATATATCTTTCAGAGGTTTATAAGAATCATAAAGATAATAAAAGGATCATAAACAATTCTATTCCAATAAGTTTGATTATTAAATAAAATGGACAAATTCTTAGAAAAATAAAGTGCACACACACACACACACACACACACATACACACAAGGAAAAAAGAAAGAAAACCTGAGTTTTCTTATAACTAGGGGAAAAACTGAATCTTTAATCAAATTCTTTTCATTTAAAAAAATCCTGGCCTGGATGGCTGCCTGCAACAGTGAATTCCACTAATAGTTAAGGAAGAAATTACACACACTCTTTAGGATTATAAAGGAATGCATTCCCAAACTTATTTTGAACGTCAAGTATATCCCTGATATCAAAAACCTAACAAGAATGTTAAGAGAATGGAAAATTATAAGTTCTTGACACTTAGAAACATAAGTGCAAAAACCATTTAAATTTCAACAAAATTAATCTGGATTATATGAAAATGATATGTGATATACGAGCTAAATCTTTTCCAGTAATTTACAAAAGTTAGTATGTCCAAACATCAATCAATGAAATCTATAATAACATAATGTAGGAGAAAAAATGTTTGATTATTTCAATTAATTCAGAAAACATAAAATAAAATTCAATACCCATTCAAATAAAAGACTCTTAGCAATTATCCTTCAGTGAACTTTCTAGAGAAATTTATTCTCTTCAAAATTATAATGAGGTTATAAAAAATTATAGCAAATTCATATTTACTTTAAAATAGTAATTTTTTTCCTTTGAGATCATAAACTGGACAAGAATGTCTGCTATCATTTAATCAAGCAACTTTTTTCATAAAAATCTGTGTACAAGCCATCAGATTACATTCGTAATATTTCAATATGCCATTTAGTATGACGTGTGAAAAACTGATAGCAAAAAATAGTCAGTATACAATTAACCTTGTTAAAACAACATTGTTCATACATAGATTAAGAAAAATTGATTGAAAAAGCTTTCAGGTGTTTTTGTTATTAGTGAGTCATTGATTAATTTCTTTTTATGCTGTCAATCTGAATTTTATTATATATTGAGTATTAAATACACTGTTAACTTCTCTAATAAAATATTTAGAATAACCAAGGGAGCTCAATTTTTCCCTAGTTTTGCATAAAATAATATAACATAAAGGATATTTAATTGACCAAAGTGATTGTCTTCTTGGCACTGAGCCTATGGAAAATTTCCATTCATAGCATAACCAAGAGTTTCTCTCTACCCATCCTTCTTGCGTGGGGCTACTAGTTGTGCTTTTTCAATCGCCGAATACAAGTCAAGTATATTCTATGGATTTTTCGATCGCCAAATACAAATCAAGTATATCCAAGGATTCTGGTCCTTTCCCTTTAAAAACCTACAGTCTTAAAAGGAAACGTGAAAATACAAAAATAACAGTACTAACTGATAGCAAATGAGAAGTCCCATTAGTAGAGAACAGAAAAAGGAAGAAGTATGTTTAGAAAAAATTAAAAATTTCCTCTAGTGAAGGGATGAGTCAGAATATGTTAAGGACTCCATGTTTAGTATCTATTTAATATTTATTTACAGATTTTGTTCTCTTCAGTGGAAGTGGGAACAAGATGGTGTTAACTATTTGTGTAAATTTATGTCTTCCCTTTGATCTACTCTAATAATTTCCTTTCTCTCAGATAAATACTAGTATGCTCCACTAGACACAAGATGTGTGTTTCAGAAAGTTTATATATAAAACATGGATTCATTACATTATAATTTAAATGTTTTAAAATGTTCTCAGTGTTTTTGGATCTTTTGACACCCACTCGGGGACCATCATCAGTAGGGAAGAGGGAAGTACTGTGTTGGCAGTTTCCCCACTGCTCCCTTCACACAACAGACCTTCTCAACTTTAACCTCTGACATATTCAATAGTTTTCATAAGATTTCATTTTCATTTTGTACAAAGGTTCTCTGTCAAAAATAAAAAGGAAAAGAAAATCACAGAACTCCATTAATTTGCCACTTAAAGGAGATGTAATGAATATCACAGTTATGCAGAAAATTGACACGTTGTACTCAATGTACTTTTTCCTGTTTCAAATGCAGTACCACTTAAATTCTAGTACTTGGAATCCTGCTTTACCTTCCCAATATTACTGATATCTGTCAGAATTCTCTCACTCTCAGAACACACTCATATACATTTCATCATTCATTCAACAGTGTTGTTTATTCCTACTGTGTGTCAGGTACAAATAATACATAGGCTGGGGAACAATAGACATCTTTCCTGTCTTTTAACTTTCGTTTTTTTTTAGTTTTTTTTTTTTTAGTTTTTATTAAATTTATTGGGGTGACATTTGTTAATAAAATTATATAGGTTTCAAGTGTACATTTCTATAATACATCATCTATATATTGCATTGTGTGTTCACCACCCAGAGTCAGTTCTCCTTTTATGACCACTACACAGAATAGGGCACTATACACTTAAACATAACATAAAGGATAAAGGAGATAAAATCATTAAAAAAGAAAAAGAGAACAAGAAGACAATTTGCTACTGCAACTCAGAAATGAACTCACAGCATAAATAGGGATAATTTGTAACAACAAAAAAACATAAAAGAGATGTGGTTAAAGTCTGAATTTGCGAAAGGGAATGGAGATAAACATGCTGAAAAAAGGACTATATTGTATACATTAAAATTTCTTTAACATAAGCATTATGGTAACCTCTTCCTGGTTTCAAACATTTGTTTTCACACTGAAATTTTGATTTTTGCCTCCATCCATACCTGGTTATTGAATCTGTACCTCATTTTTCTTGCCTTATTGTTTCTATTTTTGTTATTTTACCTCAACCCTCTCATTTTAGCCTTCTTCACTACCTGTGATTAAGACTTTTTGTGTGCCCTAGGCAGTCAAAATCTTACTACTCTCTTCTGTCTTATGGTACTTTAACTAGAACAAGTTTACACTGGCCCCCTTATAATAATCTGTTTCTGCCCCACACAAAGTTTAAAAAAATTTGAAATATTTGTCAAGACTCTCTGGTTCAAATTCTTCATTTTCCTTAATTTCCTCAACCCACTTCAATCAGATATCATTAAGTCACTTTGTTCAAATTTGCTAATTTCATCTTGACAAAGCCAGCAGTTAATAATTTCTGATATTAGTTAACGCCTCTGCATCATTGTCTCTGTTTATCACACCACCTTTTACTTGAGAAACTTTCTTCAATCGTTTACGATAGTACAATCTTCAAGTGTTTTTCCTACCTTGGTATCCCACTTCAGTGCCCCTTGCTGGATGGATGCTCCTCAACAACACAGTGTTGGGGTGTCTCAGTGCTCAGTCCTATTTTTATTTCATATTTTACCTGCACAGAACTTTTCACTGATCTCCTTTAGGTCCATAAATTTAATATCATCTCTACACTGATTACTCACCAATTTACATCTTTGGCTGAGACATTTCTACTGTGTACGGGATATATCATGAACTGACATCTGAAACTTAGCATGTTTAAGACAAAACCTTCCAGTCTCACATTTATACCACACACATATAAAAAATGTGTGCATGCACACACACACACACACACACACACACACACACACACACACACACACACTCATTTTAATAATAGGATTCTGTATCAGAGTTTCTACCGTATTCACCCAGTTCTCAAGCTAGACCTAGCAGTCATCCTTGATCTCTCTTTTCTTATTGAGATATCTTCAGAGTTG
Organism: Rhinolophus sinicus; assembly: GCF_057876585.1. Classification (NCBI taxonomy): domain Eukaryota; kingdom Metazoa; phylum Chordata; class Mammalia; order Chiroptera; family Rhinolophidae; genus Rhinolophus; species Rhinolophus sinicus. Next base: position 53,653,010 of record NC_142514.1, read on the forward strand.
TCTATAACCTCTCCATCTTTTGCTTCACTCTATCCACTAATTTTGACTCATTATTGTAACACTTATTATCTAAAATATTACACAGTTAACAGTTAAATTATTTATTTTCTGTCTCTAATACTAGATTATAAACACAGTGAGGGCAGAGACATTGTCTAGTTTCTAAATGAGTTCTCAGAATCTGAAAGTTTTGACATATTATAGGCACTAAGTAAATATATGTTGAATAAAGAAATGTGTGTGCGATGGTATTGTATGTAAGCATATAACTTTGTTGGTACTATGCACTCTCTCGGTAATGTTCTCCCCACCTGTCTTACCTTCTTCACATTTTCAAGGCATAATACGGCTACATCCTTTGTCTGTACTAAAATTACTTCTTCTAATGCTTTTCTTGATTTACCTTGGGTGTCTTAAATGTTTATCCTGCTAGTCATCTCTGGTTTCTGGAACAAATCCCCACCACAGCAGTGGTGTTGTAATTTTGTGTTCTCATATTTTTTTTTCACCTCTAGTTAATATATTCTTCCAGGGTAGAATGTTTCCCTTTTTTTTTTTTTTTTCCATCATCCTAGCACACAAAAGACACTGATGGATATATGTGATGAACAGATAATATTTGAAATATTTTATATTAAGATTTCTTGGAGGGTCATATTGGAAACTCACTTCATATAGTGTATTTCTATAAGAACTTAAATAATTTAATCTCAATAGGCTATGATGAACATATATTATTTTGCTCTGAAACAAGTGCCTTAGATTCCAATAAAGGCTTGTTGTATACTCTGTTGAGAGAGAGATGTCTTCAAGTTGGCAAATGCTAGTTTCTGTCTAGAGACAATTTCTGAATGAGATAAAGTACTTTAGTATACTTTGGGGCAAAGTGATATGCTAAGAGCTCTACTGTCTAAAAATAAGAATAAAGCTGTCCAAAGTGTTAGTCTATTCTCCCAACATGGAAAATTAAGCTTCTTGTGCAATGTTCATTGACAATTTACCCATAGCTTGATATGTAATTTGCAATACAATAGGAAGAATAATAACCACATATGATTATGTAAAAATTCATATGAACGTATTTCCTAACAATAAAATACAGACTGTAGTAGTCCATACGAAGTGATGTGAAAGCTTCAATTGCAGTGTAGCAGTAGGTAAATATCAAACAAGGTTTTAGAAAGAGGGGACAATTATTACTTCAGTCCCTATATTTCTGTTGAGGAATGGATATAGTACTTTATTCCGTGAGTCTCTTCACTGTTCTCTACAATCATTCCCCTAGAGAAGAACGAGTAAGTATCAAATTAGTAACACTGGGTATATATTTAAAAAAAAAATTCTGTACAAATTTGGTTCAAACAACAGGCTTAGCCTTGTGTATCTTGCCTGACATATTGAGCAGGGGATGGGCACTGCGCTCTTTATCCCCACCTGGTAAACATAGTTGTAACTGAACCCAGGAGCTGCCTCTCAGAACAAGCCTATAAAGTTACTTCTTTCTTGCAATCTTATCTTCAGACCTGATGATAAAGTTTGTGGCTGGCAGTGGGTACCCTATCATACCCCCAAAGTTTCTGCAGAGCCACTTCCCTTACACATGGGCACCAATGTCTATTTAGTATGAAACGTGAATGAGTAACTGGGACAGGAGAACAAAGTTCAAGTTTTGTTTATGATCAATACTGATTTCTCTATTCTAACTTTATTGATAATAATCCTGAAACAATGTTTTAATCCTTATCTGGCAGCTTATATCTCTTCTTGTCCAACATCGTTCAAGATACATGAATCCAGGTCATGATTTAAAGCCATGTTTGGTTGTGGGATTCTAAATAAAGATATTCCAGTTGCCAAATATAAGAGAATAAATTAGGATTCAAGATAAAAGATCAGGTTGCAAAAGCCAGAGACATGCCAACACATGGGGCAGTCTAACACCAGCCCGTACAACTGTATTTTCACTAAGGGAACACACTTGTGGAAAACATACTTAGAGCTAAAAATACAACACTAGATTAATACCAGAAGCTCTTCCAGTTTCCATGCCCCCATCCCCAGTATAACCATTTTTCTAACTTTTAATACCATAGATTCATTTCTATTGTTTTGTTTTATTTGGGTATGCACTTGCCTTTTTCCTTGGCATATTAAAGGTGCTCCCTAGAAAGTGACAATTATATGAATACATCTCCCACCCTTCTTTGGTTAAACTGACTGTTTAGTGGAATCAAATTGATTACCTTGGGTGTTTTGCTTTGCAAATCTTGCTAAGATTCACTAGAAAAGCAAGGAAAAAATATTTGAATAATATCAAAGCAATGTCTTCAAATACTAGAAATATAACTTGGACCTATTTGCTTAAAACAGATAGCATAGTGTAACCGGAAAACACCACTCCCTTTGAAGTCTACATAGAGACTATGTAATATTGGTCAAAGTACTTCATTTCTGCACTTCAGTTTCCCACCTGTAAAACAGGTCTAATGATAAAACAACAACAGCAACCCCCCCCCCCCCCACACACACACACAAGGGTTCCTGTCAGAAATAAGAAGACTTATTTGAAATGTCCTTCATTACTTGATTTATCCAGGGAGATTTATTTGACTGTAAATGTTATTTGAATCATGTTGATGATTCCCATAAACTTTGTGATGCATATTAAGAGAATGGTTGTAGAGAAGTTACGGCTTCATGTACAAATATGGTCGAACTTAAGCATTTCCTACATTTTAAATATTCTTCACTAGAGAAACATTTTTGATGTTACACTATATGCTGGGCATTTTAAATGTGTTTCTCTTGGTTTTCACAGAGTATCAATTTTAAAAGAATAAACAATTATCTGGGTTTTTCATTTAAAGGTTTGTCCTCTGAAGTCCTTTGATGAATACTGTATTTGTAGCCTCTGATGCCAGCTCCTTTAAAATACAAGGCTTTTCTAACTGCCTCTTTCATCTGTGGCATGAGAGACGTTCAGAGGACAGGCAGCACAAAATAGCATGATTTGCATTCAATGCAGAGCCTGTACAGTTAAACTTTCAAGTCTTAATGAAAGGTCATAAAATCTTACAGTACTGACCAAATAGATTTCCTAGAACATTAAATCCCCCATGAATCCCCCTGTACTACTTTAAACACAAGTTAAAATTGCAAATCATAAATACTGAATGCTTTCTTCCCTAATGTAAGTTCACTATTATAACCTTGTCTGGCAGAGATGCTCCACTTAAAGGTCTGTAACATTTTCATTATCGGTTCTATCTCTCAGGGGTTGGTAATGCAGCTGTTTCTGTTTGCAATGGGCTGAAAATGCTTGTACTGATTTTTCTTTAAGTCAGCTGCTAGTGCAGCTCTTTTGGGTCTTGTGTTAAAACAAATGGATTGTTTTGTTTTTTAGTTTTCAATTGCCTGTTCCATTACTGTCCAGTTAAAAATACGATTCTGTAGCAGGGCATATATTTTTATGAATGTATTACATACAGAGCTTTAGGCTTCTTTTAATATACGGGTTACCTCATTTTGTGTGTGTGTGTGTGTGTGTGTGTGTGTGTATGAACAAATAGTATTTTATCAAAGCTTAATTCTATTTTTTGGTAGAAGTGATACTAAAGACAAAAATCCTATTAAGATGCATGAGAATACCTCCATAAATTAAGTTCCCTACTTGAGTGGGAAGAGTAGGCTTCTACTAGTATAAAGTATACTTGAGGCATACAAAAGATTAAAATGTTCTGAATTATTTTGCATTTCACAAAAGCAATGACTTCACTTATTGATGAGAATGTATGAAATACATTTTTGAATGAAGCGTTAAAAAGAAATCAGTTTCACTTCTCTTTATGTGCAGGTGCTTGCTGAAATGCATTAAATTTTAGCAATGTCGGAGAAGCCCAGGTTGGTTCCTGTATGTAGGAATCCTAAACCACCACAATTGTCAAGAAGATATTTTGAGTCATCGACCTGCCTATTGACAGATGTGTATCAGGAAAGAGATACTGAATAGCACAGAAGGGGGCTGACTGAATGGATGATTAGTCCCTGATTTTATCTCTAAAATTTTGCATATCTGTGTAAAGATATATGTTATTAGCCACAAATTCCATCGTGCCATTTTCCTTAGACCCTTAGGTTCTTAGAGTAATTTATTAGAAGACAGAGAATAATCTAACTTATAGACAATTAAAAGGTTGACATTCACCCAGTCATGAAAGTCAGGCAATGACCTGGCATAACAAATACTGGGTAAAACTCATATTTCTAAAATATTACAGTATGCTGTCCAGTCGTCTCCCAATTCCACTCACTGCTATCATCATATCACATACGAATTAGGAGATGTCACTCTTGACTGTGTCTTGTCCAAACATTATTTCATCTTTTGATACTCTAAGATTTACAATAGCACAAAATAAGATATATTTGGAGACTTGGAGCATTATACCACATCCCAAACGTTTTAAGTTATGTGGCTTTTATACACATATATAATATTATATTAAAAGTCTATAAAATATTGTGTCCTTATTTAATTAACCTTAGGCAAATATTCTACCAGACCTAAGTAGACATGTTTTAAATTATTTGAGAATAGAAATATATAACATCATATTATATATAATACAAAATAAATACATGCTTATTTTAGATATTTTCACGTTAAGAAGATAATGTCAGGGTTAAGCTGTAAAAGATCCAAAATTTTCTGGCTAGCTTAATTTACTTCAATTACATTTGAATATCTGATGCATTTACCATTCTTCTTAGGCATCTACTATAGCAGGTCTCCCTACAGTGTGCATATATAATTGAACTTGCAATAAAACAGGTCTTGGGCTTCTCATGGGAGATATTCTGCAATCTGATTCCATTCAAAATCTTTTCCTTCATTTATCAAGCAACAACTTATAGTTTTTATCTCTTTTTTTGACTGAAATTCTTGAAACTCTAATAGATTCTGTCCTATCAATTCAGATAGAGTAGAAATTGTGGTACTGAGTCAGAAAAGAAGCAAAAGGACTTATCAGGGCCTCTTTTAAGTTCTTTTTTTTTTTTTTTTTTACCAACTAGGTAAGTGAGAAAGGGCCTCACTAGGTCTGTTTAGTCCCATCTTCCTCCCAACTCTGTCAGTGGGATTGTAACTCTCTGACCCTACAGTCTACATCAACAGATTAGATAACCTATTTCATTCATTTTCTTTGCTACCAAGTTCCCCTCTGCCAGTGCTTAGTGCTCTGACCAAGGACAATACTACCTGTCTTTTACTACCTCAACTTGAAGTGCTGGACATTTGTGATCACCCCTGTCTTCGTGTTTAAGATAATGGTTTGCATTATGGCCAGCTGCTCTGCCAGTCCTGAGGACCTGCTATGCTCAGCCATAGGTAGAATTTAGAGATTTTAAGAGTCAGCCTTCAAGAAAGAGCCTTCATGAAAACACTTTTTTTTCTAGGATAAGCTTGAAATCTTTTGTCATTCTAAATTGGATGTGTGCATGCATATATAAAAGGTAGGAAACTTATAAAATTAAGTCAACTGATATCACTGACCTTTCTCCCACCTTTACCATCTTTCTTTGCTATTATGTTGCCTCATTACAGAGATTCAGAAGCTTTCCACTTCCTTCTGGATACTAAGAATGTCTTATTTTGTTAAGCCCTGTCTACTTTGGATGAGTAGACCTTTGTTCTGAACTTTTACTTCAAATTCACCCTGATGCTATCAAGCTGGGTCTTAGCTAGGTACTCAGTGGAAAGAGTTGAATGGATGATTGATAAAGAAGATGTAGTGCATATATACATTGGAATACTAGTCAACCATAAAAAGGATGAAATATTGCCATTTGCGACAACATGGATGGGTCTTCAGGGTATCGTGCTAAGTGAAATAAATCAGATAGAAAAGGACAGGAACCACATGATCTCACGCATATGTGGGCTATAAAGTGGAAAGTAACAAATGAACAAACAAAAGAAACTCATAGACACAGATAACAGTATAGTGGTTACCAGAGGGTAAGGGAGGTGGGGGGAGGATGAAGAAGGTAAAGGGGGTTAAATATATGGTGACAAAGGTGACAAGACTTTTGGGTGGTAAGCATACAATGCAATATATAGATGATGTATTATAGAACTGTACGCTTGAAACTTGTATAATGTTATTAACTAATGTTACCCCAGTGAATTTAATTTAAAAATTGTTAATTACTCACAATAAAATTAAATATCAAAATATGTTTATTTATGACTTAATATATGTTAGTTACCAAAAATAATGTTAGAAATTATATATACTCAGTGGGGAGAAAAACATAAATATTCAAAGAATTAAGTCCGGGTCGGGGGGTTAGTTAAGCTAATCATTCAAGTCAACTATATGCAATTTGTTTACCAAATCTTCCTGGTAGAATTTCCTCCCCCTCCCACTAGTACTTTACTCTAAATCACAACTGACTGTTATCTTTGTATTCATGGCATACAAAGTTTAGAAATTTATTACTTTGGACTTTTGTATTAATAATACGAGGTCTGACAATTAAGTTCGCAAATTCATCCTAGAAAAAGTTCTATATACCCCATTGCTGAATGTCACTGTGGTCATCTTTTGAATTACTTCCCTTGGGAAGGTATGGCCCGATGACAGAGCCTAATCCACCCTTCAAAGCAACCCTGGAACTCCTTTTCTGGAATGGGCATCAGAGCTGTTGTTGTATGACCCTTGATGTCCTGAACGTCATTCAAATGTCTCCCTTTCAATATTTCCTTTATCTTTGGGTAAAGAAAGAAGTCATTGGGAGCCAGATCAGGTGAGTAGGGAGGGTGCAGCAATACAGTTATTTGTTTACTGGTTAAAAACTCCCTCACATACAGTGCCCTGTGAGCTGGTGCATTGTCGTGATGCAAGAGCCATGAATTGTTGGTGAAAAGTTCAGGTTGTCTAACTTTTTCACACAGCCTTTTCAGCACTTCCAAATAGTAAACTTGGTTACCTGTTTGTCCAGTTGGTACAAATTCATAATGAATAATCCCTGTGATATCATAAAAGTTTAGCAAACAAGTTCACGAACTTAATTGTCTGATTTTGTATACCACTTAAAACCATATTAAATACCTGCTAGGGTATGCATATCACAATTTAAGAAACTTGCCTTTATTTCTCATATGACTTCTGGATCTTGCAGAGAAACCCAGGAACCAAGAAAAAGGGATTTATAAGAGAGCATTAGATACAATCCTAGGAAAGAGTTGCATAGGCAAACCTGAGAGAGATTGCATAGACAGATAAAGGAGTACGAGCCTGAAGTGAGCCTCTGGTAATTAATTGATCATCTTCCAGAGCCTGGTGTAAAGCGGAATAATGTATGACCGGGCCTTAAGTAAAATAAGCAAGTTATATGTCACTTGACTATTTTTTTAAAAAAAGGAGGTAATGGCAATTTAGACCACTACCACTACTACTTCCAAGGGTATCTGCATTTTGAAGGCACAATTTCAAAGATCTGCCAACGGTATGTCAGATTGATGGACTTTGACGACTGTCAGTTTTGAAATCACATGTCATAGGTGTATGAGTTACTGTGGCGTATGTTATCTTTAGTCTCTATCAGAGTGGTTCTGTGCAGCAGAACCACATGGAGGACCCGGTAAAACATAGGCTTCTGGGACCCACCACAGGGTTTATTATCCTGAAAGCCTGGGGTGTTGCCTGAGAATTTGCTTTTCTAACATGTTCCCAAGTGTTGCTGGATCATACTTTATATATACTCAAAGATGCTGTTATAAACAGGACACGTTTTTGTGTTCTGTTTTTTTTTTGTTGTTGTTGTTCTTTGTTTGTTTATTTGTTTTTTTCCCACTGCAGTAAGTAAAATTACAGATTAGCTTAAATTCAATTCAACTGAGAAAAAAAAGAGGAAAGGACCGTTCAAATTATTATGGTGATGGAATGGACTGAAAATAAATACCATCTTACCTAATACTGAAATATTACCAACCATTATTGTATAATCACTCATCTTTATGTGAAAAACTCTGCTGACCCAGACAATAATCTGTAGCCAGATTTGTCTGCTGAGGTTTTCTTTTCTAGATATATAGACTTTGTGACTTATGATTGCTCATAATTTTCTCTTTTATGTTTACATAAGAGGATAGCCAACTTGACTTTTAATATGTAGCAATTAAAACATATAAATATATATTCAGCCACTTTCTGAAACATGGGAGAATGGTTTATACTTTCATAAAATAACAATGATTGTTTATATATATTACATTAGTGATTCACTATACCTTTTGTTTATACCAGAGTTCTTTATTCTGTTTATGTTAATTCAAGACATCTTCTCTGTATTTGTTTTATTTTGTTTTTAATGACAAAAACAAACAGAAACATGTAAATTTTTTTAGAACATAATAAAGATCAGATATATTTTGTCTTTGGATAAGTTAAAAGTGATGAGTGGAAAATTCAACAAAGTAATAACTTTTCAATTATTCAGAAGTAAATTATACAGTTTCTAGAAAAAATATATTTCTCAATGTATTCTGATATATTTATAATGGGGGTGGCATTTTATTAGTTAATAACCCTTAAAATAAATAGGTAAAATAAAAGGAAAAAAATACTGTGAGTAATGAACTTAAGGAAGTCCTCTGTACACTTGGTGATGGGTAATGGTCATTTTTATTGATCTTATCTGCACCTTCAATGTAAGGCATAAATATTACAGGGCATTTAAATATGTGACAAAAATTGAGAATTAAATTCATAAGGCCTCTGTGTTGTGAGTGTCAAAAAATAAACCAAAGGAGACATTATTTTCAAATATAAAAGCTCTAAAGATTTGAATCCTATTTCAGTGCCCTTTTCTTACCATGTGTATTGAATTTATTATATGCTTTGAATTCACTAAATGATCTTGGGTAAGTCATTTGCTTGATTGATGCCTCCTTTTCTTTATAAAGATTGGACTAGATGACCCTTATGTTCTTTTCAAAGATAACACACTATTGTTATCTAATTTCCTTGCATCTGATCTTGAGCAAAGTCATCAAGAGACACTGGAGAATTGAGCAACAGCATAAAAAAACAAATAAAAAAACCCAAAACCTTTGTATATTTTTCACTGTTATTAAAACAAGTTCTTACTTCCCTTTCTTAATATTCTAACTTTTGAAATGTTTCCAGGCACCATATTTTTCCTGCCACATTTCTATCTGTATGCTCATGTAGTAAGCTTTTCTAAAAATTTATACCTTTTTGAAAAGCAGATTGAAAAACTGAGCTAATCAAGAAATAGAACATTACATCAAATTTTCTGACTCTTTCTACTTTAAAAATCCCCTATCAATTAGAAAATTGATAAAACTAAGTTACATATTTGAAATAAGATACTTTTTATTTTCAGGTAAGACATTCATGGAAATAAGTGTAATCAAAACAAGGAAGATAACTACTATTTATCATATGTTCATTATACTCTGAGAACTCTGAGAGATATTAATTTTGTATAGAAAAGATACTATGATGACAAAATATAAATAATTATTTTGCCCTGAAGGGAGTTATTTTATAGTGATGCTTCAAACATTTAAAAATTTTGAAAAATTAATTTAATGCAGAAGTATCTCTGTTTGAATCTTCAGTGGAAAAAATATATATATGTATGCATGATTAATATGAGTAGTACAAATATAAAATTATCTATCTATCAATTGATAGATAAATAGAGAGAGAGAGAGAGAAAGAGAGTGAGTTATTTCTCAGAAGTTATCAACTGATAACTTTCTATAAGTTGGAAAAGTTTAAATTTTACTCTGTGCTCAAATAATTCATTCCCCACTAGTTTACTTTGGTGCTTACGTAGATGTGTTTTAAAATATTGCCTTTTAATTAGACTAAGTTTCCTGGAGGCATATGTCATTAATTGTATTGCTGTATTTTGTTTGTGTTTGTTTTATTCCAGCAAAGTGACATAAATTTGAGTAGAGGAGATAGGTGGGTCTCAATAAGGCTCGATAGATATCTATCTGCCCCTCTCCTTGCTTGACATGTCTTTATCCTAATTGTGTTGTCCTACCTTTACCAATGATACAAATAAATTAACAATGTTCAACATCTCAAACTTGATTTCACACTTCTTAGTGAGTTCTGTGAAATTTCCATGCTTCATCATTTACAGCTACTCACAAAAAGTATGTGTGAAATAACTGTGAAGGCAGAGAAGCAAAACATGAAGTTGTAATAATTCATCTGTAAAAAAAAAAATCTATATATGGTATTCAAGCACTGACAGGACTTTTTTTTTTTTTTTCGACATGCCATTCCAACACTATAGAATTCTGCATCTGTCTAAGAAACAGGAAAATGAATATTATAGGCCTGCCAAAACGAAGTGACACTATAATTATCAGGCCTTTTTAAACTTTCCCATATTTCCCATATGCTGACAATGGCTTCAGCATAGTATAATCATGTCTTATCCAGTTGAATTATGTGTTTTTTTTTCCTTTAACTAAGCTTTTTTAACAACGCTTTGTTAAGCTTTAGCTGCAAAACAATTTTAAAATCTTATAAATGATCACATTCTACACCTTTACATTTAACTTATTGAGAAATACTAGGTATGCAACTGTAGACACAGTTTAAATTAAAAAAAAGAACAAGTACAGAGGATGCCAAAAAAAAGTATACACATTTTAAGAAACAAACAAACAAAATAATTATTAAAACCGTAGTACTCAATATATATCGATAACTAAAGATGAATACAAGTCACGTTTGACTTCTGCAGTTACAAGAGGTGCTCAAAGTGGTGAAACAGTGTAATTTTAACAGTTTTTTCCTTTCTTAAAATATGTATACATATTTTAAGAGGGTGTTCTTGGCACCCTCTGTGCACTTGACATGGTTGCTTATACTTTTATTGTTACATATTTTCATACTCCCCTTAATGGAACAAAAAATATAGAAGCAATAATTCTACTTTTCCATATGTTGCTATTCATATACCTGTAATAATGTTATGATACTATGGGTACATTTACTGAATACTACTCTCGATGAGAAAAAAAAAAACCTAAAAGTTAGATTGTAACTACTAATATAAATTTTTGTCATTCAATGTCTATTAAGGGAATTTTAATTTATCAGAAACTAATCACATTTCATTTTCTATTTTTTATACTTCTCGTGGTCAACACATAACAGAGCAGTTGAGGTGTATCATAATCAAATAATTGTTCATGGTTGAATAAATCTAATACTTTTGCTTCATCAGTGCAGCATATTAAAATATCCCCTAGAAAATTTAGCTTGACTGTTTAAGGCATTCCACTGGATTTATCATATTACAGATTTCAAATATAATATGGGTGGGCTGATTAATTGTTTTTATCCATCCCTTATATGACATGAGAATTAGATGAAAATCAGTTTGTTTTAAAAAATAAATATAAATACATTAATAAAGCTGTAATCCAATCTTTGCCATGATAGTGGATAAATAAACATTAACTCTTTTTTTTATAAGGGGGTAATACCATTAATATTTTAAGATATTTGGCACTGTAAAAACAATCCAGTAGTGTAATGTAAGATAAAGTAGATATTTGTTTTTGCATAAATCTTATTAAAAGGCAAAAAATAAAAAAAATAATAAAACTTTCCAGCAAATTCTAAATACATTGGCTATAAGGTTTAATTTAAAATGCATGTTAGCAACACATAATTTGTCTCCATGCCTCTTTGTAGTTATATAAATGCATATGATATAGTCATTTTTATTTCCTAATCTGCACCCCCCAAAATATTATGTTCTCTCAACTTCCATTGCTAATACACAGCTACATTCTAAAAGTACTCTTATTGTCTCGTTAAAATTAAGAGAATTAAACACAATCTATCACATAACCCAGACAGGAAATACTTATTCTATGTAAACTTCTTATTAACTCTTTTCATATAGTTTACTTTATCCTATTCTTCTTTCTGGATTAGAATTCCTTTGAGAAAAGGAACCATGTATTTTACTTCTTCATTCTCCAGTATTTAATATAACATGATATATGGTACATAGTAATACAAAAGAAGGGCTTGTTTTCTTATAAATTATATTGAGATATATTCTCTCTCTCTCTCGCTTGCTCTCTCTCTTTCCCTCTCTCTTTCTCTCTGCTATTTCCTCTGTTTTCTCATTAAAGTATAATGAAATAAGGACAATAATTCATATAGTTCTATCTTCATATCAGAACCAACAAGCTGAAATTTAACGTTCTTTAAGAAAAATAAATACATGACAATCTAATAAATATTGGTCAAACTATACACACATAGATACATATTCAGAGTAGAACATAACTTTCAATGAAAGGTTCTAGGTATAATCTATGGTAAAATATAATTCCATAATATGTAGTTTGTAGTTGTAATTAATTAGTAAACAAAAAAAGACAAGTGAAAAAGATAAGGGTAGTGAGCATAGATTTTAAATTCTATAGATTTTTTGGTAGAATAATATTAACGTTTGAAATGCATATTGAAACAATTATTTTAGCGATCCAATTGGTAACAAATTTTTTCCCTGTATTTACAGGTTAATCTAGATGACTTCCTTACATGTTTTTTTTAGGTAAATTCAACAGTGTGAAGTAGCTTTTGAGATGTTAGCCATCAAGTGGTATTAAACTAGCATATTTAAATATCTTAATCTTAAAAGACAATCAGTGAAAATGAAGTTTAATAATGTGTAATCTGTTTAACTAATTATACTGAGAATTTCGAAGTGAAAGCTTAAATGTGTCTTTGATATTGATCTGTCACCTCAGGAAAACCTAATGAGACCACTTATACTTCCCTGGGAACTAAGCAGAGGGCACACAAGAATGTACATATATAACATTGGTTCAAACCTGATTTTATGGCAATCTGGACATTTAGAAGTAATTAAAATGATGTACAAATGCAACTGGACATAATTTAAGTCTTCCTCTCTAATTAAACCTGTCTGGCATGGATTAGTGATCCATGAAATAGGGACAAGCTTAGTCCTTCTAATATTATGAATCTTGACCATTTAATTGATCCCCAGCCTCTTGTTACTGACGCTGTTTTCCTAAAGATCACATCTTTCTACCATGTGAAACAGGGATTTTTTTTTTTTTTTTAGTTTGGCTGATTTTGTGTGTATTATTTTTTAAATCAGAATTGATTCTTCTGTAGCTAAAATATCTTAAATTTACACCCATCATTGTTTTGTTTTGTTTTGTTGTTTGTTCATTTTCCCCACCAAACACCAGAAGAGCAATAACCATATTGCACAATAACAGAATGGTGTTTTAAAACTCTCAGTTTTCCCAAATTGAACTGTGTCATGGAGAAAGTATAGCGTAGTGAAGAATTAAAACTTTGGAGTCAGGCTGAATGCAGTCTGAATCTTGGCGACCAGTTTGTTAACTAGTTGACTTTGGGACAATTTGCTAACATCTTGCTTATCTTCAGTTTTCTTGTTTTTCAGATGTAGATAATAATAGTTACATCAGATGATTGTTATATAGACTAGATAATACAGGTAAAATATTCAGCCCAGTACTCTAGAGCTGGTAGATATTATTATTATTATTATTTCAATTCATAATGTTTTTCATTGTTAATAGGATTAAAAACTGACCATTTTATAACACACATTATAATCTATTACACTGTAGTTTGTTCACTATAATTTCAACTGTACTTGTTCAACCAATGATAAATTCCCAAGCTTCATTTTTTTTTCCTCTGAGAAGTTGTGCTCAACCAGAAGGAGTGGAGAAATACTGTCTCCCACTATTATTTCTAGAACTTAGTTTGTTTTCGAGTTAACAAACAATTATACAGTGGTTAATATATAATACCAGATATTAACCACATTGCTATCAATGTTTGTTAAATATTTAGGTTACTATATAGGTATCATAAATTAATACATCGGTATCAAAATAGGCACGTAAAAGTGTCACAATAGGCCCTCAAATACTACCTTATATAATTCTCATAAATACCCTATGAGGTAGGCTCCCTGCATCTCCTCATGTTACGAAGAAGACATCTGTAGCATAGTGACTTTAAATAACTTGCCTGATATCAGTAGCAGGAAGTGGCAGAGCAGGGAGTTTAATCCAGTCAGTCCTTGGTTTCAAAAAACTATAGGTCTGCTTCTCTCTTACATGGCTCTACAGCAGCAAGTTTTAATGAGGCTGCTTCAGGGTCCCCTTCCCTCCAGAGCAGCTGATAGTGTTGCCAGCTCCTGACCTGCTGTTGCCAGGACACTTGTTCCTTTCACTGCCACAGTTGCTGACAAGCCCTGCTGCTTCTAGCCTCCAGATGCTCTGAAGAAAGACACAGCTGTTTTCACCTTGAGGCAAAGTAAAATTTTCATCTTATGGGTGTTAGCAAAGATAAACACTCTTCTGTATAAATCCTGACATTCTCTTGCCTTCATTTCCATCAGTGAGATTCCTAAATTTTGGTTTGATGGATTCAAGAATATACACTGAATATTAATTAATGCTGACAGATTATTTTCTGAAAAGGCAATGCCAAATCCTACTACCACCAATAATACAAGGGGTGGTAAAACTTATGGTGAATGTTGCTGCTGAGTGCCATCCCACAGAAAGGCAGGGGTCTTTAATATGGGAAGCAGCCCAGCAACAGTGTGTGACAAATTTCAACTTGTTCGCTGTAGTCAGTCAGGTGTGAGCTACAGTTGCAAGAAGGTATGTTTTAAAGTGTGCTGTAAATCATCCTCCATCGTGGCAACGCTCCGTGTCACACATCGCTTCTGGTATACAACAATTTCTGTCAAATGAAAACCTTATGGTGTGTCCTCATCCACCTTATTCACTAGATTTGGCACTGTGCAACTTCTGGCTCTTCCCCAAAGTCAAAATGATTCAGGACATTGAGGCAGCCACAACAGTGCAACAAGACACTCACAAAGGCAACTTCCAGAACTGCTTCAGAAAGTTCTGGGTGATGCATGTGTTCAAAGTGACGGGAGGTATTTTGAGGGAGATTAATGACAATGTGTCTTTTACTGTAATATTTTTTTATTTAAACATTCACTATATACTTTGATCACACCTCATATATGAGAGTACCTATTTTACCAATTAATAACTGAAAAGTTGAATGCTTTCAGTGTTTTTAAATTTTTTTTGTCAGTTGAATAGGCTGTAAATTTATATCTTATTATTTTAGTTTGTAATGAGGTTAAGCATCGTAAGTTTACTTTTCTCTATTCTAAATTCATATATAAAATTTAACAAGTATGAACTGCATTACTTCACACTTGTCATGTGCCTGGCTTTGTTCGAAGAATTTTTTATCGGTTATCTTAACCCTTCAAAAATTCCTATGTGGTATGTAAGTTTTTATTTCCATTTTATCAATGATTTACAGAAAGCTTACGTCGTGTCCTCCAAGCCAGACAACCAGAAGGGGTTGAAGCAGACACAAACCCACATTTATATCTCAGCTACATTGACAACTCCACTTTTCAAACTCTAACCACATGTCTTTATATCTATTATCCATTCTCTTGTGAAAACATTTGTCCTTTACTTATCAGTATGTAAGGAATTTGTTTGCGTATTCAATAACGGAGAGTCGGTGAAGGGATTTTTAGTTAAGAGTTTCTCCAGCAGTCATTAAGTCCATCATTTGGGATCAGCAAGGATCACACACATTGAAAATAAAATCAACTCTCCCTACACAAGTCATTAGGAAACCGTAGCACAGGAAATAGGACTACACTTTTCCTGGGCCTTTGCCCCCATCCTTCAGAAATAAAGGGGGGACCCCCAAAAGCCCACCCCTCTCTAGATCTCAATATTCATAGAGTAATTATGACTCTCCTTTTTGGATCCTCTGGGACTAACTACACCATGTGGTTTATTGTTGCTTGTATCTGCTTCAATAAGAACACCAGGGTTTTTAAGTCACCTATCATTCATCCCCAAGTCTCTATTCTTTCGCATCCTTCCAAAGCTTATGAAAGCCTTCCACTGGGTACTCAGGAATTCATGGTTTGTTATCAGAACAATCTGTAATATCTTCAAATTATTTCTAAATATTCTCATCATTGTTTTGTTCTTGAGGAAAAGTAACTCTACAGTAGGGACGAAGCGTTCTCTGCACCCTCTCTGGTCATGGAAAATTTTTCTCTCCTTCTGTCTTTTACTTCTAGGCTGGAAAGAGGTAGATGTCTTTGATCCCCATTTTCACTTTCACGCTATTCTTTCCTAACACCCTCTAACTTATATCGCATGTCATCATATTGCATCACACACTACCACTCATATTATCCGTCATCCATTGCCCCAGGTCCATTTCCCCTCTCTTCTCATGTTATCTACTTATGCAGTCACTTTTTCTACTACCTCATCTGAATCTTTAGCGATTTCAACATATGCAAATGATCCATCAACACCTTAGCCTTGCAGTCCTTGAAAGTTCTTCCACTAGCAACCTAACATTTTACTCTATCTCAGATGGAACTACATCACTGCCAAATTTTTAATTTAATACATTCCCTTTCTGATGACTATTTCCTTCACACCAGCTGACTTGTACCTTATACCTGATACACCCTGCTAAACCTTCAATCCAATGGTCGTACCACATTTTCATTGTTCCTCACTCCCTCAATATCTCCACTCCCTACTTCACCCATATTAAATTCTGTGGTTAATCATTATACTCACTTACTTGAATAGTCTCTCAATTTTCTTGTACCCCTCTCTCATTTGTTTGAAGTTGCTTGATAACAGAAATTCATGAACATAGTTAAATTCAACTCTGTGCCTCCCCAGTGTTTGTCTTTTTAAGCTGATGACTTTAGTTTCTACTACATTGAGACATTAAATTCATTCTGACATATAACCAAGTCCCACATATAACCGACTACCAGCCTCTGCACTCACACACTTTACTTCACCTTCTCTTGCCATAGGTCAGGGCTTCTCAACCTCATCATTATTAAGATTTTGGACTGGATAACATTTCATTGTGATTGCTTTCCTGTGTATTCTAAGATGTTTAGCAGCATCTCTGGCCTCTACCCATTAAATGCAAGTGGAAACCCCCCTCCCAGTTATGACCCTCAGAAATGTATCTAGACATTGCCAAATATTCTCTGGCAGAGGTAAGCAGATAAGCAGATGTTCTCTCTTTTTGAGAATGAGCTCTCTTTTTGAGAATGAACTCTCTTTTTGAGATTCTCTGCCAAGGATTATTTTTTATAGTCCTATCTAAAGCTAATTCCTACCTTTGTTTTTCATTCCTCTTTATTTAGTTAAGCACATGGCTCCAAAACTTTAATTCTACCTTCTCTCTCCTATATCATCTATTTTGCACTTTTGTTTTTATAAACATACAAACATGTGCTTATTTATCCCATTTAAAAGAAAGAAAGAAAGAAAGGAAGAAAGAAAGAAAGAAAGAAAGAAAGAAAGAAAGAAAGAAAGAAAGAAAGAAAGAAAGAAAGAAAGAAAGAAAAAACGATTCTCATGATCCCAATTTCTTTTCCTTTCCACCTATTGCTCTACTCTTATTTTTTCTCTGGATCTGTCAAAAGAAGAAGAAGGAGGAGGAAGAGCAGGAGAAGGAGAATGAGGAAGAGGAGAAAGAGGGGGAAGGGGTTGGGGAGGAAGAGGGGGAGGAGGAGGAGGAGGAGGAGGAGGAGAAACTCATGGACAAATTTATAGTAAAGCATATGCAGAGTCCAACTTTTCAGGAGAATTGGATAGCAAGCAAATAAGGACAAAGTTTACTGTTCAAAATTTATACCATAAATCTATTTGTATAATATTTGGATCAGTTTTGATTTAAAAATAGATTTTCCTATTTTCAATAAGAAAAAAAGATTGTTTCAAATTTTCACGGCTTATTTCAGCATGGAAGAATTTCAGATGTCCCTGTTGTTCATGGCTGTCTTGGAATGGAAAGCTTTTAAGAATGTGAAACTTTTCCATGATATGTAGTGTGGTAACTTAGTCAAAATGTCTGAGGCTAGGAAAAAGATGTCAGATTTTCATTCTTAAAAACAAAACTTTTCTAAAGAGTTGTCTGTACTCACTTTGTCTAATTCTTCTCCTTTCCTAGACTCATTGCAATTTGCTCATTGCTACCACCAATCCACTTCAACTGCTTTTGTGGTGGTCACTGACAACACCCACATTGCTAAATTCAATTATCAGTCCTCTTAATATATTACTACATCTATTACCAGTATTGGGCACAGTTGATCCCGTGATGCATTTTTTAAATGGTTTCCATTCTATTAAATTCACTGCATATTTGTCTCACCCACTTCATTGGTTGCTCTCTGTCAGACTCTTTTGCAAGCTGTTCCTCGTTTTCCTGAACAAGAAATATTCAAGTACAGTAGAAATTGCCACTTACACTTTTTTTCTTTTCTATCTACCCTGTTATTTTGGTGATCTCAAACATGAATTTGAATTTTAGCATGACTCCCGAATGCATTTCCTTAACATAGATCTCTCTAAAATTCCAAATGTGGATATCCAATTTCTTTCTTGACATCTCTGCTTGAACATCTAACACGTTTCCTGAAGTTACCATGTCCAAAACCAAACACTTGATTTTTTAAACTACTCTACCAATAGTCGTTCCAATCTCAATTATTGACACTACCGTTCTTCCAGTTATTCAGTATAAAAACTGGAGTCATGTTTAATACCTCTCTTTCTAGTGTGTTAAGCACTGCTCTCAAATTCTTTCCAGAAATCAATCACATCGTTCCCCCTCCACTACTACTATCACCTGGTTTGAGCCCGCATAAGCATCATCAGTCACTTGGATTGCCTCAGTAACCATCTATTAAACGGTGGTAGACAGTATTATTATTCCTAATTATCCACGTATTTATTGCCCTTACCTGTGAGATTATTATTCAGACCTGCCAATATCCATGTAACTTGAAGTTAGGAAGGCTTCATGGGTGTCTGTAGTTCATTTGGTTTAATGCTCTGTTATTGCTATCTTGAAATGTGTAGTGATTCTTAAATAAGAGATCCCAGCTTTTAATTTTGCACTGGGGTCTTCAAGTTATGTAGCCAATACTGCTTTCAGTGCCACTCTTTGTGGGAGAAACAGTGGCTAATGAAATGCATGAGGGCATCAGGTGGCATTCCTGGGAGAAGCTTAAAGAGCTCTTTTGTGGTGCCACAATTTCTTCTTTTTCTCTCTGCAATGAGAATGACATTTCCCAGATCTGAGCTACTCCTCTATCCTGGATTCTGAAATGAATAAGACTGAGGGAACAGAGCCATAACTGATACTAGCCAACATCAAGCACAACTGAGAAATAAATATTTCTTGTATAAGAACTGAGATTTGGGGGTTTTGCTATGTTAGTGTAAGCTAGTGAACGCAGACTAACATACAAATTTCTCTGCTTCAACCCCTTCTCTCTACTGTTTATTCTAAAACAATAGTCAAACTGACCCTTTTAACAATGAGCTTCAATCACCTCATTGCTCTGCCCAAAATGATACAATGGCTATCTGTTTCACTCAAATGAGAAGCGAAAGTCCTTGTAATGTCAAGCATAATATTCTTCCCCCACTACTTACTTCTTTCACCTAATTTCTTGCTATGCTGCCACATTTTTACCACACCGTAGACATACTATTATTCTTGCTGTTTCTTGAGTATGCCAGGTACACTCCAGACATTGGATCTTTCCTCCAGCAGTCACATTTTTAGAATGCTCTTCCTCCAGATATTAGCCTTGCTAACTCCCTCATCTCCTTCAATGTGTTGCTCAAATCTTACTTTTCCAATGAGGCAAACTGTGACAACTGTACATTGGAAACTTCACCGTCCCACTCAGCACATTTCATTCTCCATTATTATTATTATTATTATTATTATTATTATTATTTTACTTTTTCCCCAATAACATTTATCATCTAACACATTTCATTATTTATCTATTTTGTATTTTTATTCATACTCTGTCTTCTCCCATTAGAATGCAAGCTTCATAAGAATAAGGATATTGGTTTCCATCAAATTTTTCCAAATTCCCAAAATGCAGCCTAAAACATAGTTGATGTTCCATAAGCATTTTTTCAATATTTATAAACTGAAAGATGTCTATGTATAGATACATTATTTTAAATAATTTCTGCTCATATGCCTTTAAGTCTCTTCCTCACTTATGCCCTCATATTTTTATGGCAATGGTCGATTTTCAAACCATAATGTACTTAACTTCCTATCAACATTTGACTTAGTATTCCTCTTGGAAACATTGCAGTTAATGGGAATTCCATTCTTTAAAGTGCATAGGGCAAAACAGTAGTGTTATACTTGAGTTTTTCCTTTTCTTTGACCCATAACAAGTTCTTCAGGAAATCATGTTAGTTAATTTCACATCTGTCCACTTCTCATTTCCTGGGCTGCAGTGCTGGTGGGCTTTATTGCTATTACATCTATACAGTATCATTTGCATGGTGTTATAATTAATAATCACCCTGATAAATAATTTACCACCTTAGAATCTAGTGTTATCAGAGTAGCTTTTATGTCTTTTAAAATGGAACTGAGATCATTCTGTGCCCCTACTTTGCAGTGGCTTTCCAGCTGAAGTAAAGCCAAAGGTCTTACACAGTGTTTAAAAGGCTCTCCCATTTCTAGCCCTCTCTTATTTCCTGCTTTTTGCCCTTTGCTTACTTGGCCTCAATATCTTGTCTATCTTGCTTTTCTTGAAGCACATCAGATTTGCATTTGCCTGAGGGATTTTACACAGGTCATCTCTCTAACTGAGATGTGTTATTTTCATACATTCTCATGGTTCTCCCTTATTTTCTCAATTTTTTAACTCAAGGAGCAGCTTTATTATGAATCCGTCCTTAATAAACTATTTAAAATTGAGCTATCTTATGGTATGTCCTACCCACTTCCTTGCTTTATTTTTCTTCTTAGCAGTAATCATTATCTGACCTAAGATATATATAGTTGAACTTGACAAAATGCAAGTTTCATGAACTCAGGGAATTTTGTTTATTGCATCCAATGTCGTGGCCCCAGTAGCTACAAGCTGTAATGTAGCCTAACAAAGAATCATCATTCATATATGTATATCTATCTATCTATCTATCTATCTATCTATCTATCTATCTATCTGAATGAATGTATAAAAATAATATACACTGTAAAGTATAAATAAATTAAGACTGGCAACATAAAAGAAATGGGTAAAAAAATAATATTCATTTATTGGGAGAGTGACATCAGCAGGATGGAAGAGTAGGAAGCCCTAGGACCTTGTTCCTTCATGAAAATATTAAACAACAAACTAGAGACTAGCTAAAAATAACTCAACAGGAGCTCTGGAAATTAACCAAATAGCTCCACCAACCAAGTAAATGCCCAATCAGGGGAAAAGATTTCAAAGAAAATTTGGGGGTGTTTTTTTATTATTACTATTATTTTTTTTTATTCAACCATACCTCCTCCCTGGTACAACGTGTCTTTGACATTGTCTGAAGGAAGTGGTGACTCTGTTCCCAGTTACTTTCTGTAAACCAGAAATATTAAAACTGACCTAATTTGCAACATTATAATTTATATGATAGTTGCCTGAGGGATCAGTATCTGTCACATAAATGAGAACTCAGATAGCCAAAAGCAGAATAACTCACATCATAGGGTAGGAAAAGGCTCATGAAAGCAAGAAGGGACTACAGACAATCAAATGCTTGGGGCAAGAGATTATTTATTGAGGAATACAATAGAATAGCTAAGGCAACAAAAAGAAACAGGGGTGAGACTCTCAGGGAAATTACACATTGAAAAGCAGCCATCTATGAAGGGAATGGGGAAAAAGACATCCATAGGCATAGGGGAAATGTATGCCCAGAAAAGTCCTATGAGGACCATAAGTCTTAATACCAAGTTAATTCCAAGGCTCAAACGTGTCCTGCTGATTTATGAAAAATCTCCTGAAAAGAGGCAGTCTTCAGACTGACAGAGAGCTGATTTTTCAAATTCTCAGTTTTTAACAAAAGAGCACAAGGCATACAAAGACACAGAAAAACATGGATATTCACAGGAACACATATATTTCCAGAAACCATTCCTCAAAAACACAAGAAGTGAACATACTGGACAAAGACTTTAAAATATCTGTCTTGGAATATGCTCAGAGAGCTAAAGAAAAATATGGACAAAGAACAGGAAACAGAGGAAAACTACCTCAACACAATCAAATCTGTATACGTATAACCCACAGTTAACATTATGCTTGATGGTAGGGAAAAAAAAACACCTGAAAATTGTTTCCCCTTAGATTAAGAACAAAACAAGAATGTCAATTTTCACCACTTTAATTCATCACAGTACTGGAAGTCTTAGCCAGAACAAGTAGAATGGGAAAAGAAGTAAATGCATCCAAATTGTAAAGGAGGAAAGAAAAATTATATACCTATTCAAACAGACTAGATTTATATCTAGCAAATCCCAAAGATTACACACACACACACACACACACACACACACACATACGCATGCACACACAAATGCACACACACATGAATGATTAACACTAAGAAAGGAATTCAGTAAAGTTTTAGAATAAGAAAATCAATGCTCAAAAATCAGTTGCATTTCTATACACAGACAACAAATAATCTGAAAAGCAAATTAATAACTTTATTGACAATAGCATCAAAATAATAAATTACTTAGGAATAAATTTAACCAAAGAGGCCAAAAACTTGTAAGTATAACTTACAAAACATTGCTGAAAGAAAGAAAATAGATACAAATAAATGGAAAGACATCTGTGCTCATAGATTGAAAGATGTACTATTGTTAAGATGTCAATATTACCCAGTGTTCTACATATTCAATGGGATCATTATTAAAATCTCAAGTGTTTTTTTTGTTTGTTTTAGAAATACAAAAAGCCATCCTAAAATTCATATGTTATCTCAACAGACCCTGAATAACCTAAACAATATTGAAAAAGAACAAGGTTGGAGATCTTACACTTTCTGATTTCAAAATGTATGATAAAGCTATAATGATTAAAAGAGTGTGATACTGGTGTTAAAAAAAATGTAGACCAGTAGAATATGATAGGGAGACCAGAAATAAATCCTCACATATACATCACAATTATTTATGACAAGGGTGCCAAGACTATTGGAAAATAGTAAGACTTTTCTACAAATATTATTGAGATAATCGATTATCCATATGCAAAAGCATGCTGTTGGAACCTTATATTAGATTATTTATAAAAATTAAACTAAAAATAGATGAAAGACTTAAATGTAAGAGATAAAATTATAAAACTCTTAGAAGAAAACACAGAGCAAAACTTCATGATATTGGATTTGGCAATGATATCTTGGATATGACACCAAAAGCACAGACAACAAAAGAAAAAATAGACAATTTAGTCTACATCAATATTAAAAATTTTGTGCTTAAAAAGATACCATCAACAAAGTGAAAAGGCAACCCATAAAATGGGAAAAACTATTTGCAAATCCTATATCAAATAAGGAGTTAATATTCAGAATATATAAAGGACCTCTATAACTCAACAACAACAACAACAACAACAACATCTTAATTATAAAATGGGCAAAGGACGTTAATAGCTATTTCTCCAAAGATATGGCCAATAAGCACATGAAATATTTCAACATCATTAACCATTCAGGAAAGCTAATCAAAACCACAATGTGATAACACTCATCCCATTAGGATGGCTATTCTCAGAAATAAAACAAAATACTTTTTTTTTTTTTTAAGTAAACTAAAAAGTTAGTGAGGATGTAGAGAATTTGAAATCCTCATTAATGTTTAGTGGGAGTATGAAATTGTGCAGCCACTATGGAAAAGAGTTGGGCGCTCCCTCAAAAAGATTAAAAACAGGATTATCATGATTCAGCAATTCTACTTTTCAGTATATATCCAAAAGATTTAAAACAAGGGACTTGAAGAGATATTTGTACAACCAAGTTTATAGTAGCATTATTTATACTATTCAAAAGGTGGAAGCAACCCACGTGTCCATCAATGGATGAGTGGATAAACAAAAATGTAATGTGTACATACAGTGGAATATTATTCAATCTTAAAAAGGAAAGATGGTTTGACATATGCTACAAAAGGGATGAACCTTGAAGACATTATGCTAGGTGAGAAAAGCCAGTTACAAAGGGCAATAATGTATGTTTCCACTTATATGTGATATCCAAAGTCAAACCCTTTGTGTTTCTGAAACTTGCAAATTAAGGGAGTCAATTAACTTTCTAAAGTGTACACAGTTGCTATGATAGAATCATTCTTCTATTTTGGATTAGATTTTATTTTCTGGGAAGTATTTCCTGATTCACTAAACCTAGGTTAAGTACATCTCCCATATTAACCCACACTTAACATTGTTACTTACCTTATCACTCCATATTTAATCACTTACTTAATAAATTAAATTACTCAAGGGCAAGAATAGTACTTTTTTTTCTTATTTTACAATTAAATTCCCAGATTTTGTTAGATTTCTGTTTCTACCCCTATGGATCCTCCTCTAATTTCTTCAAGTCTACCTCCATTATTATTAACAAATGCCTTTTATTAATCACTCACTGCTATACAAGCACCATGCTGCACTCTCATACATATTAACTTGTTTATACTTCACAATACGTCTTGTGAAATAATTAGTTCCATTCTTATTTTATAATGAATCCATAGGCCTATGCTTTATTTAGTCATTCCTACTACAATCTCTAATGTCTTACCAAAATGTTCAGTGCATGCTGCAATAATTACTAGGTATCTGTTGTTTCTCTGTTAGAGTTCAGTAACTTTTCTCCAAATAAATCATAAGGGCCAGGTACTCAGGCAATTTTTCTAGAGACAGTAGCATCCAACGTACTTTTAAGGCCTTACTTCAGACAAAAATGATAGTACCTATCACCTCTCCTCTAGAGGAACCAAAGTATTTTCACACTTTTCCATTGTTTTTTGAGAATAGATTTACCTTTTCTTTACTTCTTCTCCTCTCCTTGCTGTTTTTTTCCCTCAGAGTTACTTGCTTCTAAAAAAAAATAAAAAAATAATAATCTAGGGCATGCTAGTATATACAAATATATTCAGTAAATGAAAATATTGCATTCTTTTGAATTGTGATCGACAGAATAAGCAATGGGGGTAAAAATGGGTTAAATTTTCTTAAAATAAATGAAAATCTAAGAAGATTGGCATTAATTGATCATTATATAATTATAGGGAGAAGGATAAGCAGAAATTTGAAAGCGCCTCCCAAAATTTGAAACCCATAGAATTTTCCTTTATTTTGTACTTCTCGCACACTGAGAAATTTGTGACTTCTCATTTTACAATGCTACATAAAAAGTTGAGCTTTAAATCCAAGCTTTAACTTATATCTCTACATATTTGGAGAATTTATAGAATATTAATATGAGAGGGAATAGATAATTTAATATTCATAATATCCTGCCTTGTTTCCTCTTTTCTCTCCAGGAAACAGTAAGCTAAAATATTAAATACATATATTTGCATAAGGTAACACATGTAAATGTATCTCATTTTATGTGAATAATGTTAGCTAGGTATGGTTATGAGCACTTTTGTTCTCACGGGGAAGAAAAGACCAAAGCAATTTCATATAGCAAAATTATTTTTCTAAATCTTCGGTATAATCTCAGAAATTCTTGCTCAGTCAGCTGTTAACTGGCATTTGAATGCTTACACTTAGAATTCTATGGACTTCAGCATCTTATTTGACTTTGCAACCACTGCTACTGACCCAGAAATGTTTGCTTACTAACAAAATGTTCAAATTACACTGAGTAGGCCCCGGAAATTCATTGCTTGGGAGTACAGTGTTCTATAATTGAATATAGGACTTTAAGTAAATCATAGTTTCGAATGAAAGGAAAATAGGTGAATTAGACCTTACAATAATGATTTAGTTTATAATAACATCATGGGATTTTACAACTGAGGAGACCCAATGGATCAGTCAGCCCAATCTAATTATTTTACAGGTGTAGATTTTGAAAAACACTAAGAGGAAGTGATTTTTACCAGGAGCCACAACTAGTCTGAGTCTGGTCTAAGGATCTGTGTGGTGTGGGGCCTAGTTTAGGCATCCAGCCTTTCCATGAAGCAGTATTGGTTAATTAGCAACATGGGCAGCGTGAAGCTGAAGGGGTTCACAATCTAGCTCTGACAACTTACTAGACCTTTGGCAATCATAACTCTGACTTCGGAACCTCAGTCGTTTATCTGTCACATTTGTGCTCAACCTGTCCTGGCCTATCATGAGATATAGATTATTGAGGGAATGCATGCAAAAATACTTGACACAGTAACAGACACCTGGTAAACACTCAGGGAATGTTTGTTATTTTAAGGAAATGTACGGATTCTATTTGTTCAATAAAATGTCATCTTTACTTATTCTAGTTGTCAGTGTCTATACCCAAAATATTAATGGCAGATAAAGTTGTGTATATTTAAGAAGGTAAAAGTTTATAGTTATTCATTGGTTTAATTCTAAAACAAAACAAGCAGTGTTATATTTTTATATATACCTGCTTATGGACTAAAAGAACAGTTTGCTTTCCTTTCGGCAACACCTAATTCCTTCTGTACCTCTATCACTTGCTGTGAAATCTTTTAAAACTCTCCATTCCAGGAATGTATAAGAAAAAAGTAGTTGTGAATGCTGAATGATAAATATCAAAGACATGAGTGTAGCTTTTCAAAACTGACAGTGATCTAGTTTAAAATGGGAAATTAATCAATTAGTAAATCCAGGCATGCTGTTTTGCACTCTTATGTTATTAGAAGGCAGGAAATCTGTAATGAACTCTACAGTTTCTGACCCTGATACTGATGTTGAACTGACAATTACAAAAGGCAGCTTGAGGAGATGGAGTGATGCATTGGCATCAAAATTAGGGCATCTATTCTGCTTCTAGTACTCATACTGTTTAAGCAAATATCTAGGGTCTAACAGCTTGATACGTATTCATGGTCCAGACCCTCCAATTATATCATGTGTCATGACATTGATGCAAATGCCATTCTCAACCATTTGAGGAAAAAATCATATATATATATATATATATATATATATATATATGATTTATATATATATATGATTATATATATATATATGATTATATATATATATGATTTTATATATATATATATATATATATATATATATATATATAAAAAAAATTGTGGCAGTGCATTAACCTGCTCTCAGCTGCTCAGCAAGAGGCAATATAAGTGTGCTTCAGTTAAGGATGACACAAACCTTTGCCTTTGAGCTAAAAGGGCTATTGAGTTAAATAGAGTGCTTATAAAAAGGTGTTTATTGTTGGTTTGAAGACTATTACTATGTCATTACATTCAACTAATTAATTTTGTTATTGTAATTATAATGGGAGTGCAGAATTCTTTCTTGCAGTTTCTGAACTTTAGAAAAGCAACATATAAGATGTTTGAGTTTCCTCAGTGCATCCTGATTTCACTAGGTTTAAATTGCATCATAACATAACATCTCCATTTGGTAGGTCTGGGAATGAGAAAGGACTTGCTCAACAGAAAGAAGGAACTGTTTTTGCTCTCCTGTAGATGCTAGCTTGCTTCAAGTATGCTTTGCTCTCAACTTATAGGCTTACCATTATGTTTAATAATAACTCTTTAAAACATAAATGCTTGAAAGTCAAAGAAATGTTTCAAAAAAACAGCTGTGCCCTAATATAGACTGATTAATTTCTGATTCTCTTTAACATAACTAACTAGGACAACTAGATTCCATTTCAGCGAAAATGCATTTCTTCTAACACTAAGTTGGCATTTATCTAATTACTGTAATGAAGGCAAATGTTACATGTTAATATTTCTGTAAAACTGGAAGAAGATTAAAAAAAAATCAAAGGCACTTTTTATTTTACTTTGAAGAAACAAAATTGTTCTGCAGGCTTCCACAGAGCTTTAAGATTATTCAAATCTACTGTCTATTTTTATCATTGGGGTGGCTTCTGTAGAAATAACTATCCTTTTGACAGAACAAAGGCAGAGAGGAGTTGCCATGTTGTAAGAGGTCATTGTCCCACGTAGTCTGAATTCCCGCCTGTAGCCAATTACTTTTCTTTTACATTAAGCCTATATTACAATCCCATGACTTGCTGAGCTTCAAGTCCCTATGATACAGTGTTAGGAATTAGATATTCATTCACCAATGAAAAAACTGGTTTGTGCTACCAAAAATAAAACAATTTGATAGTAAACCTGGGATGTAAAAGCGGTAGATAGCTGTATGATGGGAACAAAATCAGATTTCCTTCATGTACAATTACTTTATTTGATGTTTTATATTATTCATATAATTTCAAGTTTTGAGGATACATAAACTAACATTCAATTCTCACTTTGTAAAAATTATCTTCAGTACCATGACGGTTTTCAAGATAGTTATAGCTAGACCTAACTTTTATGAACATTGAGTCTTCACATTGACATTGATATACATTTCACCTATGAATATAGGGAGGAGGTTTGGAGCTTTCATTTCTAGTGCCTTAGTTATCATCAATGTGCTATCTAAGTAAAAATAAAATAAAATAAAATAAAATCCATCTAAAACTTTTTAAAACCTAGTTAAAATTCTATAACTTGCATGAAAACTATTATTGAGCAAAATTAGCCTTCATATTTTGAAGATGTTTCTAAAACATACTTTTTTACTAAAATTGCCTGTAACTAATGTCTCCCTAAATCATTTTTGGAGATCTTATGCAGGGACCATACAGTTCAAATATATTTTTTAAGAGCAATCACAATTATGAACTTGGAGATTGTGTGTCTATATTTCTCTAATCTTTTTCTTTTTTCATCTATAAATCAATACACTGCAATGGATGGTTTTAAGTGACTTTATAAACAAATACCCTATATCGTATCTCTTCCTTATTATAATGGAATTCATTATTGTTACGCTTTTGATTTCTCTCATGCCATTAGATTTCATTTTTACTGTGTCAGAGGCTAAAATAAACATACTTTTTTTATCAGTGCATACGATTATAGTTTTGATACTAATTAATTGATAATTAAATTTCTGAGAACATTCTTTATAGTTGAGGGATTGTCAATGATTTGTTGTGTAGTGGTGTCAAAAATACTGGAAAACATTTATAAGCATGTACTCTCATCCTATTTACCCAAGTGAATCATAAAGATTTGGTGTTAATATTTTACCTTTTGAGTTATAGCCCTCTAAGCTTATTTTCTCATATAAAAAAGGGGTAACAATATGTTTCTTATAGTGTTGTTGTGAAATGAGATAATGCATGTCAGAGATCTTATATAATGCCTAAAGCATGCATATTGCTCAAGATATGAACTTAATATGTAAGTACCATTTTTACTACCAAGCAGATAATTTTAACCTATTTTCATAAACATAAATTTCCCAAATAGAAGAGAATAGGGGAAAAAACAATATGCTGATTATATGATTTAGGATTCAGAAGCTCCTTTTCAAGCATCTAAGTCCATATTCTTTGAGTCTGTGTTATTTAAGCTGGATATAGTTTTATGGATAATTTAATATTAAATATCTCAATTTACTAGAACTGATGTTTTAGTAAATACTGTACTGGTTTATGAGTAAATTTCCTTTAAGTTCTATTTTTTAAAAATACTTTCTATGTGAGTGTTTATTATTGCTGTTGGCAAAACGAGGGATCATAAAAATTTGAATATTCTGGACTCTTAAAGAAAACTTTATTCAACATTTACATGCCTTACCTAAAAGAGCTGCAGGACTTGAAAAAGTAATATTTATCTATTCATGTAAACACCCACTTATTTTTAATTTCCCAACCATATTCCTTAGTGAATAAACTGAATCCCTTTCCCATCCTTGGATTCCCCTTAGCTTATTTTCACTGTTAGCATCTTCATAAACTTAGTTCGAATTTGATCTCTAGAAAGTCTTTATTGTATATTATAGCCAACATCATTTCATCTTCCTTTGAACACGCAGTGCTTATAAAGTGTAGATTTACCTGGTCATTAATCATATGCCATCTTTTGATATCTTTTGAATGGCTATTAATCTCTTATAGAATTATTTAAGTTTTCAAAACTGAGGGTTCAATTTCTACAATTTAAATTTTAGAATCCTTACAATCACAGGATAAATTGTGCTTTTTTATACTCTTTTACTTTTAGAAACTCAGTAAGTATTGGTTGACTAGTTTATTCTGTAAGCAAAAGCTACATATGTAGAAAAGTCCATTAGTGTCAACTCTGAAAGCCCTAATGCTGTTAATTAACAATCACTAGAAACTGGAACTTAATAACTCCCAAAAACATTTATTGTTCATTTTCCAATTGGCCAGAAACGGGTCAGATTCTACTTTTTTGGAACTAGAGGAGGAACAAAAATAATATCTCTCCTGAGTATGACTTAAAAGCATGATTTAGCATTACTAGAAAACATAGTTTACCTCCAGGAAACAATCTTATGGGACTGTTTAAATCTCTATTAATGCATTAATAACAAGTCTGAAGCATCTTTTGAACCAAAAGCACTTCTTTTAGCCTGAATTTGACTTTGCAGGCTGTGCCTTACTTCTCTGTACCTATCTTAGTATTTTTCTGCAGCTGCTGAAATCTCTAGGGGATATCTCTCCATGGAGACAGAGCCAGACGGCCCAAGCCTCTTCTCTATTCTTGAGTTCCTGTTTTCAAGTAATGATTTGGATAAACTAGAGACCAGTTTCCTTTCCTGCAACTCTGGCAGCTGAAATTAATTCTCCAAAGACTTCTCTTTGGAAGTAAGCAGATGGTACACATGCACGTGTTTTAGTTTTGATTGTACCAGTTCTGAATAATTTAAAGTTCAAAATCTCTATAAAACTACTGTAATCCCATTTCCCAATACATTTTTTTTTTTTCTTTTGCCTCAGAAATTCCTTCCTTATATTTTGACATTTGGCTGAAACTTCCTTCATTTTGTACTGGCTTCATTGTCACACACCTCCTGCTGTTCTTTGTTACAATTTTAGATAAGTATGGCTTTAGAAAACTAAGATGCTTTTAGAAACTATTTTGCTGGTGATTTTCCCCTTACCATTTGCAAAGCATTTTGTATACATAAACAGCACATTAGCCAAATGATGTTGTTATCACAGTTCCTGTTGGTCTGCACTTGGCTCTCGTTTTAGAATTACCCCAAATAGGTTTGCAGAGTTTTATGGTTGCATTACGAGGCACTCAATAATATGTATGAAGTTAGGCTTTTTTTTTTCCCTTTTGTTTGAGAAATAGCCAGTCTTATCTATCTCTGTGGAAGATTCACTGCTGCTCCAGGTAGAACATGATAAGAAGGGAATATTTAGAACAATCTCTAAATAGGTTTCCCATCTTTAAATGGAGAAGACTTGCCAAATACAGTTCAAAATTATCCATGAAATCTAGTGATTTGTGAAGTTAACAGTCTCTGAGGTATCCATGTATTTGCACACTCACACACATATTTGCACACATATCTACAGCTTCCCAACTCAATCAGAAAGCTCTGCTACTGTAGGCACAAAATGTATGATTCATTTCTGGATGAGTTTTACTATATTTGATTGACAATACCTTCTTCTCTTACTATGACTAAGGCACAAGAATAACTATGAGATAGAGTATATTATATTAGCACAAGTCATTACCACTACCTGAAAAAAGAAACTTAAACACATAATGAGATGGTTATCTCAACTGTAAAGATAAAAAAGATAGTGTTATCTGTAATATGTAATTAGCCTTTGCCAAATGATGTTTTTAAAAAAATATTTTATGGTTAATCCAACCTTTATAAAATTATATCCTTTTTGAGCACCATGCAATGAATGCAGAACCTAAGCTTAAGAAAGATTTAGTGGCTTGGGTACATACGATCATGTATCATGAAGCAGTATACAAACCCAGGTACGTACTATGATATCAATATCCTTTCTTTTTTCCCCCCACATAAAATGGGACAAAATAAAGAGGACAGGATTTATAGAACACCCAGACACATTTTGTGTAAGATTCATTTATGTCATTTTAAAAATATATACAGATAGGATATAAAAACATTGTTTATTTGGTTATTTGTACATGAAATTTGGAAAACAGAAGCTCAGAACAACAAAAGTGAGCTTCAGAAATTTCATCTATTTGATAGAATACTTCCTGTCATGCGGGACGGCCTGCGGGGTCTCTGCTCCCTCTCCCCACATAAGAACACAGGATGTGGTGAGGCCAAAAAGGAACACCCACGGAGCCATAGGTAGGGGAGTCATAGCACTATGGTCTCACTGGAGGCTGGGTTCACACGACATGCGACCTGCTGTCCGCTTTGCTGTCAACCGACCGACTCTCCTCAACTCTCTTCGACTCCCCAACGTAGCCACGGGAGTTATATTAGTGGCCAATGGCTCAATGGTTACAGCTGATGGCCAACTAGCCACAGCTGACGGCTATCTACCACCCGAGCCAGCACCTTTCCACATGAGGTCGAGAGCCTGGAAACTGCTCTCTGGAGTTCTGTCCCCACACTTCCCTTAGGAATCTTAACAATTGCTATGCAGAACCAACAAATAAACAACTTTCAGCGATATTTTGTCTCTTGATTTCACCCATTCTAGTGATGTGACTTCTACCACTTCCCTTGTGGGATAATTCCATAATCCAGCAGTTTTCATTGATAGGAAATTTTTCATGTATTCCATCTAAATTGTCTTTTTTCTCACTTCATTCAATTTCTCATAGTTACATCAAATCTGAGTACATCGCTAAATGCTTTTTCATTCTCAATGAGGATTACTCTTTGAAAAATTTGACCCACTGAGGTTATCATCTTTTAGTTCTCATTTTCCCAAGAGTTCCCTGTTTACCTCCAACAAACTTTTCTTCAGGTAGTCCCCTCTACTGTCTTCATTAATTTTAAGCTCTTCCCTGAGCAGCCTCTACATTTGTTTGCTAATGGTTTGAAGTCAGTCATGGAAAGATGATGGTTCTTCACTACAAAGCTATATTCTAAACATACCGCAAACAAACAAACAAAAAACACAATACATATCCCCCAAAATTGAAATATATAAAGGAGTTGGTGGGAATGCAGACTGGTGCAGCCGTTATGGAAGGCAGTGTGGAGGTTCCTCAAAAAATTACAAATAGAATTGCCATATGACCCAGCAATCCCTCTCCTGGGTATCTACCCAAAAAATCTGAAAACATTCAGAGATAAAGACACGTGTGCTCCAATGTTCATTGCAGCTTTGTTTACGGTGGCCAAGACATGGAAACAACCTAAATGTCCTTCGATAGATGAATGGATAAAGAAGTCGTGGTATATATACACAATGGAATACTATTCGGCGGTAAGAAAAGATGATATAGGAACATTTGTGACAACATGGATGGATCTTGAGAGAGTAATGCTGAGTGAAATAAGTCAGACAGAAAAAGCAGAGAACCATGTGATTTCACTGATATGTGGTATATAAACCAAAAACAACAAAAGAACAAGACAAACAAGTGAGAAACAGAAACTCATAGACACAGACAATAGTTTAGTGGTTGCCAGAGGGTAAGGGGGGTGTGGGGTGGGGGGTGGGAGATGAGGGTAAGGGGGATCGAATATATGGTGATGGAAGGAGAACTGACTCTGGGTGATGAACACACAATAGGATTTATAGATGATGTAATACAGAATTGTACACCTGAAATCTATGTAATTTTACTAACAATTGTCACCCCAATAAATTTAATAAAATAAAATTTAAAAAAAAAAAGATTTCAATTTTAGAGACTGATTTAATTTTTAATTTGAGATCTCATAGATCACTGTTCAAGAATCTGATGGAGAAGCAGTGTGGGGACAGAGTCCCAGAGAGCAGTTTCCAGGCTCTCGGCCTCACATGGAAAGGTGCTGGCTTGGGTAGTAGATGGCCGTCAGCTGTGACTATTTGGCCATCAGCTGTACCCAGTGAGCCATTACCACTGATATAACTGCCGTGGCTGAGCTAGCAAGGGCGGATTGCAGTTAGCAAGTGGGGTTGGTTGGCAGAGAAGCGGAAGGCGGGCGGCGGATCATGTGGCTCCTGCTTCCTGTGTCTCCAACCCAGCTGACAGCGAGACTATAGTGGTATGACTCCCCTGTCTGTGGCTCTGTAGGTGTTCCTTTTTGGCCTCACCATATCCTGCGTTCTTATGTGGGGAGCAGGACCAGAGACCCCACATGATACCCTGAGTGACAAGCAATGTGATAAAAATCTCAAAACCCCAGAATATTAAAGATATATTCTAAAGGATCCACTGTTTCATGGTAAGAGGCTAAGAATATTTCCATGGCTATCAAAGTGGCAGTTTACTGGTAAGATGAAGACTGGTTTGTGAGTTCTCAATGGGAAAAATGGATGGTGATTGTAATGGGAAATGAAGGATTGATATTTTTATTTCAAATGATCTACCTGGAACCTTAAGAATATCACAGATTAATGGTTAAGTTTTCCTGTTTCCCTTCCCTTCCTTAAACTCTAATTACATCTCAGTTTTATTTTTCCCATTTTCATTATTTATTTAAGATTTCTAAAGTGTGTTTCCATGGTCTTCATTTGCTGTGTCTCTATGATTTCTATTTTTTAAATAACACTTTGATTATGTTAAAGCAAAATGCTTATATTGTGAGTAATGATTTACATATATTAATTTTATGATATAGCTTAAGTTGTGCCATATTTTATATACGGTTACATATTACAAAGCTCAAGATAGCCTGTCTTGGCAGATAATTATCACATTTAAGTTGGACCGAAATGTATTTTGTTCAAAAAGCAATTATTAGATGTCTCGAATATTCAGGCAAGGGGTTATATTCTAGTTGTTACACTTCTCATTTGTGTCTAGTGTGGGGGAGATGTTAATAAATTTCAGTTATGTATTTTAAATTAGATAATAGCCTTCCACACTGAGGCACACTGAGGCACAGCAGAAAGAGATCAGGCCTATGGCAATGGAACAAGGAGAGAAGGATGGGAAAGGCTTTAGGTGATGCTTTATCTGACTATTCAATAAGAATAGCTTTTTACCAAACACCTGGAAGCCATTACCAGGTGATAGAACACTGTGAGGTCACAGAGCACGAAAAAACCTGATTACTCAAAGAACTATTAACCGTTTGGTGTTCCTGGAACACAAGATACAGTGAAAGTTAGAGCAACAACAACAAAAAAGACATCTGAGGTAAAACTAAGGAATTGAAAGGGCAACATGGATGTCATAGAAAAGATTTTGGATTTTAAGTCAGGATTGCATCAAACTACGGCTTTCATGTCAAATCTAGCCTTACCTCTTTTTCTAAAGAAAAATATTTACTGTGATACAGCCATACAATTTGTTTACATATTGTCAATTACTCCAATTCTACAACTGGAGAGTTGAGTAGTTGGGGCAGAGACCACATATCCTGCAAAATTTGAAATATTCACTATCCAAGTCTGTACAGGAAAAGTTTTCCAACCTCTTCTCTGGGCAATGTCAAGCCACCGAAAGATTTGAGCCAAGATGTAGCATGATCACTTCTCCCTTTCAGAAGCTTGGGTTTGGTAGCAGTAGGACAAAAGATTGGAGGTATCATAAAATGTGTAGCCTGGTATGCAATAAGTGCTTTGTGCCTGTTGTGTCTTTTTCTTTTCTATTTTCAACCTAAATTCCATTTACACTGATGCTACTTGATACGTTGACCTCTTGCCCATTTCATTAGTTACGGAATGTTTTACTTTACAGATTTGGAGAGAAAACAGTTGTTTCACAAGAGCTGTTTCAACAGTAATGAATGACACATGATTTACAAACCTGAATATCTAGGCTTGGTTATATATATTTTCCATTTTATGTGAAATCAACCTGTGCCGCAGCAATAGCCATTTATTGTGCATCCTCTGTGTGTAAAGGACTCTGCTAGGTACAAATTTAATATAGTGGGATTTCTTCATGATGAAGGGCAGTGTGATTGATAAAAGTATGGTCAAACTATTTATTGTTCTAGCTTGAGGTTTCTCAATAGCAGCACTATTGACATTTGGGGCCAGATAGTTCTTTGTTGTTAGCGGGACTGTCTTACGTACTGTGAGACGTGAGCAGCATCTCTCATCTCTACCCACTAGATACCCAAAACAGCCCTGACCCCAGGCATAACAATCCAAATGCCAAATGTCTCCTGAGGAAGCAAATTCTCTGCTGGTTAAGAACCACTAAATTTTGTCCCTTTCTCTTCTGTGTTCTCATAGAATATATCTTTGGTAAAATAACAAAAGACCAAAATAAAAAGCTGTATTTTTTTTTTTAAGCATGAGTTTTTGAATCAGAAAGTTGAGATCACAAGCTAATGGTATGGTGAGGATGGATTCAATCTGTGCCGTGCACCCA
This sequence comes from Rhinolophus sinicus, assembly GCF_057876585.1. Classification (NCBI taxonomy): domain Eukaryota; kingdom Metazoa; phylum Chordata; class Mammalia; order Chiroptera; family Rhinolophidae; genus Rhinolophus; species Rhinolophus sinicus. The sequence goes on from NC_142514.1 coordinate 53,689,561, forward strand.
TCTCTTCCTGAAAATTGACTTCATGTTGTGACATTTTCAATACTTGCAAAAATCTTCGTCACAAAAATGAGGTATGAGATTTCAATTGTCTCATTTTTACATTCCTCTGCTGTGGTTTGTTGACCTTTTCAGTATTCTAAGCAAGATTTTGAAAAAGTTGACCGTTTCCTTCTCTTCCTATTAAAAAATACAGTAACCTGTTGCAGAGACTAAAATGACTGGCCAACTGAGATGAAGAATTTTAAAAAGGTCAAAATGGTTCAGCACAACATATATTTTACAGTGGTTATAGCATTTTGAATATAGGCTTTAACTATTTTAAGTAAAATGTAAATGAATGTTTACCAAACAAATTAGAGCACGATTAAGGCTCTTCCTAAAATTGGTCTACTTTGTGATATAGCTTTTGCCTTGTGGTCGTTTTAAGGAATTAGAATATAGCACCATGTCAGAATAATAATTTTTGATACTGCAAGCTAACTATTTATAGTATTCCTGAGCCCTGGAATACTTATATCTCTGTGAGTCTACTCAGCTTTACAGAATTTCCAGGTAAAAAGGTAAAACTCATTCAAATAAGAGACATTAAATTTTCTGCTTCTTCAGCAACACTGCAAGAATTTTCGTTTAACAAAGTGTCAGCATCAGCAATACCATTATCAATGGACATCTGGTTTTCATTCTCATATACATAGACAGCAAATTTAAGGCCTGGTTAACATATTCAGTGAAGTAAATGTGTTTAGGGGAAGTATTGGGGGAGGTAAATGAGTTTCTGTACTCCTTTTGAGTCAGAACTGAATTTGAAATTACTTAAATATCAAAAAGCCAAATGCATTAGAACACAAGACTTGTACTAGCAGAGAGATTTTACGATGTATTTGTGACCTCTATAAATGATACAAATTCTTGAACCCAACAATCATGTTAAATTGTCTATTCTCTTTGTATTTAGTACCTGAAAGTACCAAGAGACTCAGCTGCTGCTTCCATGCTGAACTAGACAAATATTGAATTGAAACAAAGAATAGCAATTGGGTATTAAAATGTATTTTCTACTTGTAACACGTGAAATCAATTTACGGGTGTCATGGGAACTGAGGGATAAGAGGGGTAAGAATAATGTAAACCAGAGCAAAAATTGTCTTGACACATGTTTAGTTTTAAGTGAAAGAAAAATGACTTGACCCTCAGATTCAACAATAAATATTTTAATAATAAATTGATTTTAGACCTATGAGACAACATATTACATTTCTCACATCTCCTAAGGTTGGAATTTCAGAGAACCAAATATGGTCAATGCGTAGTTTTGTGGGGGAAATATACAAATTCTCATGCATAAACAAAATTCAAGGACAGAGTCACAAAACATTGCTTCAAATTTAGGCTTTGTGTGTTTGTAATTCATTGCTTTAAGTATGTATTGCACCACTCGGCAGATGTTCTTTGGTAAAATGATATTAATAAAAGCTACATTATTTAAAAGAAATTTGTTGAGAATAAACATTTAGTTAATAGATTTATTTTATTAAATACTTGCAGTCGTCTAGATAAGTGCTAGAAGTGTAAAAACTCATTCACTCATACATAAATACTTTGTTAAGTATCTACTAATGATTCCATGTGCAAGAGAGAGAGAAAATGCACAATACATTGTCTCTGCCTAAAGAAGTAGCTATTCCAAAAGAGTAGTTAGGACAAAATGAAAATAGGTAAAGTGTTTGTATACTTTTCAAAATAACATTCAGTTATTCAGATATTGTCAATAAAAATGTTATTCTATTTATGGGCTAGATACTTTGGTTGGCCCAGAAACACTGCAAAATTGTCTTTGATTTTGAGTAATTTATATTGTAATTGGGGGTATGTAATTTCTAAGTGGTATAGATTTGATACAGTGGTAAATATGTGACAAGGTACATGAAAACTAGACTGGTATTAGTATACAAATTTCAGATACAAAAAAGTTAAGATTAAAACAGTTAATTAATTTCTCGTGGTCAAAATAATAAGATCCAGAATTTGAATTCAAATTTTATTTATTTGTTTTATTAAAATTTATTGGGGTGACGATGGTTAGTAATATTACATAGCTTTCAAGTGTACAATTCTGTAATATACCATCTAATATCACATTGTGTATTCACAACCCAGAGTCAGTTCTCCTTCCATCACCATATATTTGACCCCGTTTACCCTCATTTAACAACCCCCTCCCCCTTACCCATGGTAACCTCTAAAGTATTGTTTGTGTCTATGAGTTTTTGTTTCTTCAATTGTTTGTCTTGTTCCTTTGTTTTACAGTTTTATATAGCACATATAAGTGAAATCATGATTCTCAACTTTTTCTGACTTCTTTCACTTAGCATAATAATCTCAAGATCCATCCATGTTGTTGCAAATGGCACTATTTCATCTTATGGCAGAATAGTATTCCATTGTGTACATATACCACATCTTCTTTATCCAATCATCTATTGAAGATTGTTTCCATGTCTTGGCCAATGTGAATAATGCTGTGATGAATATCGGGGTACATATGTCTTTATGGATAAATGTTTTCAGATTTTGGGTAAATATACAGGAGAGGTTCTTTAAAAAGTTAAGAAAAGAATTACTACATGACCCAACAATCTGTCTCCTGGTTATCTACCCAAAATCTGCAAACATTTATATATAAAGATGTATGTACCCCAATGTTCATAGCAGAAACAACCAAAGTGTCCTTCAATAGATGAATGGATAAAGAAGATGTGGTATATATACACAATGGAATACTATTCTGCTATAAGTAAAATATTCTATTTCAAGAAAAGATGAAATAGTGCCATTTGTGATAACATGGGTGAATCTTGAGATTATTATACTAAGAGAAATAAGTCAGACAGAAAAAGTCAAGAATCATATGATTTCACTGATGTGTGGTATATAAAACAGTAAACAACAAAGGAGCAAGACAAACAAATGAAGAAACAAAAACTCATAGACACAGACAATAGTTTAGTGGTTACCAGAGGGTAAGGAGGGTGGGGGGATGGTAGTAGAGGGTAAAGGGGGTCAAATATATGGTGATGGAAGGAGAACTGACTCTCGGTGGTGAATAAATTACGCAATATATAGATGATGTATTATAGAATTGTACACTTGTAACTTATGTAATTTTACCAACCATGTCACCCCAATAAATTTTGATTAAGAAAAAGTAATGAGGAACCTCCATACTGTTTTCCATAGTGGTTGTACTCTTACATTCCCACCAACAGTGTATGAGGGTTCCTTTTTCTCCACCGCCTCTCCAACACTTATTATTTGTTTTGTTGATGATAGCCATTCTAACAGGTATGAGATGATATCTCATTGTTGTTTTGAGTTGCCTTTCCCTAATAGCTAGTAAAGTTGAGCATTTTTCATAATCTGGTGTTGTTTGTGTGTCTTCTTGGGAGAAGTGTCTGTTCAGGTCCTCTGCTCATTTTTTTAATGAGATTGTTTTTTTATTGTTGTTGACTTGTACAAGTTCTTTATATATTTTGGATATTAGCCCCTTATCAGAGATGTTATTTGCAAATATCTTCTTCCATTTGGTTGGTTGCTTCTTTGTTTTTTTTGATGGTTCCTTTTGCTCTGCAGAAGCTTTTTGGTTAGAAACTCTTATGGTTTGCAGACATTTTTGCAGTTAATAGTTACTACCAAGGGAGATGTGTTGAAAACATCAGACTGGGCTTCAGTGATTTGTAATCATTTTTCTTTATAAAACTCATAGACACTCAAGTATATAGCTTTCAGGCTTGGTCATCTCATCTACAAAATAAGGAGATTGAGTCCAATGATCCCTAAACCACTTCTGTCTCTTACATTCACTAAACTTATGCTTCTGTATAAATAGCCCCTTTCCCCTCTACATACACACACCAATTTATCATAATTATTAAATGTTTTTGTTCAAGTTTACCAACTGGGCCTCAAAAGTCTCAATGTATTTCAATATCTTTATCACACAAATCACATTTTTTTATCATAATATAATAAAATTTGAAATCAACAATAAAAATAGGAAATATTAAACATTAAGTTACAAAAAAACCTCAGCAAGTTCTGGGTTTGAATCAAACCATTACTTTTTTAGGAAGTATCTTTTGTAATAGATACATATTTATTTTCTACATTTAGTTCATTTTCAGTTTATTTTCCCTCTATAAAATTCACATAAACTTCAAAGCAAAACTATGTACAGGATACCCAAGATTGTTGTTTGCACCATGTGGTATCTGTTGATATTAAAACTTACTTGGAAAAAACACCACTGGGTTTTCACAGGATTTTTTTAAGGGGAAATATAATAGGCAGAATCTCTCTCTCTCTCTCTCTCTCTCTCTCTCTCTCTCTCTCTCTCTCTCTCTCTCTTTCTCTCTCTCTCTCTCTCAGAGAGGAAAAGAGAATCTGCTTTCTATTTTCATTAACGAACTCTATATCTTTTTCTTCTGCTATATACAAGTTTCATTTTCTTAATTCACTTTTTCACCACTCAACAATATGCTCTACTTTAAATATTTCATGTGATTTTGGACTACTAGAATGACATACTAAACTTTGTAAGCTACAAATATGTAATTCAGAGGTATATCATATTAATCAACTAAATATGGTTTGACTAATTCTATCTAAGACAGTACACATTGGCCATTTTGTCAGGAAGTCAATCTTTTATTATAATACAATTAAAAAAATTGTTTCAACTTACAATACTTTCTTCCAAGTATATATCTTAATAAGGACTGCATGTGTTGTATTTAAAATAAAATTGAGATATAATTTAGTACTTTTTAATTAGAATGATGATACCATAATCCAATATGATTCCAAATTTTTCATAAATTCCAAAGTCATTTTTTTAAACTGATTACTCAGTATGAATTTACTACACTAATTAACTGTACAATAAATAATGTAAAGGACCTTAAAGTAATTTTTATGCATCATTTATATAATTTATTGTAATTTATAGACAATAATTACTGTGATTTTATAATATTGTGATCTATTCAACAGAAGTAACTAAAATGAGCTGTCTTATCATATAATATAATCATATAACCTAGTCCCAGAAAATAGTCTATTCAATTTTCAAGGAATGTTCTTTCCTTCAGGCCACAGGTGTACTATTTAATAAACTGCCACTTCAGTGTGCTAAATGATGCCCACACAGACTGAAAGAGACCTGCCTCCCGAACAAATGTGCACTGTGGGAGCACTTTGCTCACCTGACAAATGCTGACCTGATGCATCATATTCTGAAATGTCATCAGAGTTATCCAAGTATAATTGATGGCAAATGAGAGCTGCAAAAGACTACTTTTTTTTTTTTCCATTTTCAAACATTAGGTCCCTAATTCACCAGTGTATGATTTTACAATGCAGATACTTTCTTAGGGCACATGGACTTCATGTGACATTATAATTTAACAGCTTTTTTCAGGACTTTTAATGTGATGTGACTCTTTTTTTTAAAAATCTGTTCATGTGTTGTCATTTAAGACAAATTAAGTTTCTGACAAGTCATTCTTTTTTCTTTTTTTTTAATAGACCTGGTATTCTGTACATCTTTTATTTTTATACACCGCTTGCATGATGAATATTTCACAAAGTACAGAAAATGGGACACATTAAAAAAAGCAATGCAGAGTCATGTGAAAAATTCTAAGAACATATTTTGTTTTAAAAAAGACCTTTAGAAACTATTTTAGACTTCGCCAAAATGGTGACAAGAGCTGAACCATTAACACTGTTCCAGCTCTCTGGAGAAGGGCCATTAGTATCAATTTCTTAATGTGCCCGATAAGACATTTTAGTGTAATATTAAATATACTGTTTCACACACTCTTTTGGGGCCATTTTAGAAAATGTAAATGAGAGCATTCAATGAAAGATATAATAAGTAACTCTGGTCAAGGCTGTTCAACAGTTTGGTCCAAAGGGACAAATGAAAAGGAAGTATGCTATTCTGATGGCAATTGAAGAGAGGATTGGAAAGGTTGATGGCAAATTCCCTTTGCTTTCCTTTAACTTTGGCCTAAAGTCTGTATTTAAATAGAGTTCCTCAAAACATTCTCTGTATTCAGCATGCTATGCAATTTCTAGTGATTGGCAGAAACATAGTATTTTGAAGATATAAAGGAATTTATAAACCATGTAGTTACAGTCTCTTCTAATTAAGGGTGAAGAAACTAAATCAAAGAAAAGAAAAGATGCTGGCAAACTATATTCAATTAGATAATTGCAGAGGCAGATTAGAACCAGGGACCTCTTTTTTTTAAATCTTGAGCCAAACTGTCTTTTAAAATAATCAATAATAAAGTGCTTATAGTTAAAAACATAAAAAATTAAGATAAAAATCTTTACTTCCCTAATTAAAAAGATACTATATATATATATATATATATATATATATATATATATATATATATATATTTTTTTTTTTTTTTTATAAATTTGGTAATTCTTTCTTTCAAGGGACACAGATAATGGTATTGTCACCCTGTTTTTTTTCTGCCTATTTAGTAATGCTTTAGGAAATAATGTGCATTTAGAATAGTGTGAACTGTTACTAAACATTTTTTTTAATATTCATCTAATGGGAATCATATTTTGGAATGGGAAGCTACCTTTTCTATTTAGAAGAACATTCAGTCCCTAATTTCCCCATGACCGTATCAAGGATAGATCAACCTGAGCATTCAGTAACTAAAATCCAACTGTAGAAACAATTCAGAATATGATGTAGAGAAAATACTGTTTATAGGGTATGGGGAAAACTCTCTCAGTTTGTTGTATGAATTGTGTGGTAAGAGTGAATTATATATGGCAAGTAAGAAGTTCCAAAAGTATGTCCTGACTTCCTCAGATTGGGTGAAAGTTCCAGAGTTGGGAAAAAAAAAAAAAAAAAAAAAAAAAAAAAAAAAGAAAGTTCCAGAGTTGGAAAGCATGATATATATGTTGAGGAGAAAACTTAAAGCAAGATTGGTCTGTCTGTCTGTCTGTCTGTCTGTCTATCTATCTATCTATCTATCTATCTATCTATCTATCTATCTCCTATCTTTCTACCTATCTGTATGTCCATTCATCCATACATCTATTTGTAGGTTTGGTGGCTTGAGAATAGCCTGCAATGGAATGTAGCCAATATGCCAAATGGATGTGATTAACACAGCAGTAGTAGCGGAAAGTGTCTGTGGATGAGCTCGAAGTATGTTCCTGGTTCTCTCCTTTCGGCATGCTGTATTAAAGGGATGCAGAGGTAGTCACATGCCCATGTGATGCAGTGAGCAGGAAATGAGAGAGTAGGTGAGTTAGCAAAGGACTGTGGTCACAATACAGAGACCATATTACTCACTGATTTACAAATGGAAGTAAATGTTGAGGATGACAGTTTCCAATGTGGGTGCCAGCATAACATTGCCAAATGCCAGGTGTGACGTGTTACACTGATCTGTCACTAGTCTGTAGACCAAAAAATGGATGTGTCAATCCACAAGACAGTGTGAACACCAGATCCTCCTGTGGCTACAGAAATGCTTATACCCACATCAAGTCCTCATCAACGTAAAGAGGAGAAGGGGGAGTAGAAAATAGAGTACTGAAAAATTTACCAAAAAGAGAATATCTAACCTGCAATAGTTTTTGTAGTGAAGAATCCTCATTCTAGGCCTCTCAAGATTCCTCAAAATTAAGTTTTGTCAAATATCACCTCATAATAGAATATTGCCAAACACAACAAGGGACATGCCATCATTAGAAGACAATAAATAACAGATTTACACTTCCAAGGACTTTAAAATTGCAAAGAACTTTATAAAAAGCAAAATAACTATATATGAAGCAAAATAACTATACATGAAGCACAAATTAAAGTTTTCTTATTATATGTAACCTCCATTATCTGCATTTGTGGTCCATATTACATATGTTATCTGGAATTTTCATGTCAGAGTTTACTTTAATATTGATTGATATTGCCCCAGTAGCTTGATAGATGCAAACACAAATACTCTGGATAAATGAACTTTCCAATTCAATTTACAAAGTTCCATCTGATAAAGACCGGAAGAAATGTGCACTCATAGTCAAATGTCCCACATATGCATGTGTGTTAGCACACACACACACATACACACACATTCATATACACTCTCACACACACAAAACCTCAGACAACCATAAACAAGCCATCATGAAGGAGATCAAGAGAAAAACATATCCAGCATAGTCATTTCCTCAAGACCTCAAATATGGGAATTATCAAAGGAAAACTTAAATAAATACATTATTTAATAAATAAATAATGAAGTAAAAATAAATAGAAAAGATGTTTCTTTTTTAAAGGGCCAGTAAAGTTTAAAAATAACAAAATAAAACTTTCAAAAAGGTAAAATATAATCATTCATTTATTCATTTACAAAAATCTTTAAAATCTTCATGTATGTCTTATATTTTTTTACCCTGAAATCAACTGTGAACAAGAGACAAAATACTGTGTTCATTTATTGATTGTCTTCTAGTGTTTCAATGTGTTTTGGGAGAGGAGGGCAACATAAGCAAAGCAATATATATATAGATACATATAGATAGATATAAATACAGATAAATATAGATATAGATATAAAGATATGAAGATATAATATTGAAAGGTAATATGTTTCATGGTGAAAAATATATTAGGAAGGAACAGGAGACAGTGGTTTGGGAGAGAAAAAATACATATGTAAATAAAAAGTTGCTTAGGAAAAACCTTAAAAATTATGACATTTCACCAAAGATTTGGAAAGGGGCGAAAGGCGAGGGGAAAATAGAACAGTGCTCTGCAAACTACTGCCAGGGGCCATACTGGGCCTGTGACTTTCTTTTGTAACGCCTGAGAGCTTCTTTTTTTCTTTTTCTTTTTTGTTTAAGGACTGCAAAGAAATAAACAAAGAAGATATGACAGAGTCCATAGATGGTCTGGTAAACCAAAAATCAATTTCTCTGTATGCTGTGAGCTATGGACCCAGTTTCATTATTCTCTCATTAGATTATTTTCCTGGTACCATGTATAAATAATCCTTTCTTCGTTTGTTCTTTCTTTGATCAAAATGTTTTCCTCAACATCAGTGTCAGCAAACATTTTCTTTAAGGAACCAGATAGTAAATATTTTAGGTTTTCCAGACATCTATGGACTCTGTCACCTCTTCTCTGTTTATTTGCACGATTGCAAGTATTCGAAGTAGCTTATATTGATGTAACACTGACCATTGTGAAACCATACAGAAAATAGAAAATGCATGTTCTCTGTTCGGCTCCTCACTGTTTCACCTGACATTATTGCTTTTCTTGACTAAAATATAGATAGACTAAAGTAACCTGATTCCAGGGTCATTATTTTGCAGGAATTTTCTTTCCTCCAACCTGAAGGCCATTCAGTAGTATTGACCATTCCACAACAATATTGTGGAAACAATATGGTCCTAAGTTTTGTCAACATTGGAATTGGCTTTACTGCCTTTGTATTTCTAAGACAATATATTCTGAAATCTTTTCAGCAAGACCTTGCAAGAAAATTTGACTTTACTGTATTTTATATAGAGTAAAAAATTAATTATATATCATTTTATCAAACAAAGTGAGCCTGTGATTGCAAAAATGTAGACTAAAAAAAATGTAAACTCAAAGCTCTTTTCCATTTATCTTTGAGTTTCCAAACATAGACGATAGCAGCCCTGTTCCTCTCTGCTTCATTGCACATTGTGTTTTAGTTCCTGTTGTTTTCATCTTACTTGTTTCAGTTACATTCGTGACTTTTTTGACATAGAACATTTAATGACATAAAACACTGGAGTAATCTGTACTTGGTGAAGACCCTTCAAACCATTTCCACTGAATGAAGGTTTGCATAAAGAACAAGGATCCCAAAGCTGAGCTGAAGGTCCAAGGGGACCTTCATTTTGGGAACTCTCCATTAGAACAATTCTCCATCTCAACAGCCTTGGAAATTACTTTGAAGGGGACTTGCCTGTAGATGTTCTACCTACTTCTAGGTATCCTATCTGAAAGTTGATGCCATTTTGTGACTCTTTTCCTCACCTTGGTGGTATTTTTTTGTTGTTGTTCCCACACTGTTCTGTTAATTATTTAGGTTTAAGGCCACTCATTCTCATTTCTTCATATGCATCACAAATGCCTACATTTTGCTTGGGAATGATACTTGTTACATTCAGTCATAATGGGACACTGAAGAACACTTTTTGTAAGTTTAGAATGTTTTCCAGTGCAGTAGACTTCCTGACGGAAGTGAAGAGTAATTCTCTCTCTCTCTCTCTCTCTCTCTCTCCTATGTTTAGTGAGGAAAACCCTATCTTTTTGCCTTTTTAGAGAGTTATTCCCACCCCTTAACTATTTCTGTTGTTTTTAAACAAATTAAGACTTCCATTTGTTTTAATTTATTTTAGTTGCTATTCATCCTAGGTTGCTAGAATATTAAAGCTTTTGCATTCTGTGTGGATATTCCCATGTCTAAACATGTGAAATATGTTCTTAAATCCAGAACCAAAAGGTCAAATAACTCATGATCTTAGAGATACTTCATATTGTGTTAAGTACTTAAAAACATTAGATGACTTTGTCCCTCAACTTCCATATCACATACTTTGTGGTATAATAGTGGTTCTTAAATGAGAATAATATTGCAGTATATTTTTCATTTTCTCTGGTATAGTCGAATTCCTTAGCAAGCTACATATTCAACACTTAGCAACACATGAAATAGAGTAACCTGTTTTCTTCAATATGATTTCCAATTATAACTCAGAATATTCTTTGGAATCATTATATTCTATAATCCTGCCAATTTGCATTATTTACAGTTTTACTTTCCCTTTGGAAGACACAATTCTTTACAGATTCACACTTCATTTTTGTTTGTAGAAAACAACCATACTGCCAGTAGTATTTTCCGAATTCCTTCTGTAAACTGCTACCTAAATATTGGCATGGCCAAATGTGCATGGCTTTGGGCAAAGTCAAGAAGCATAATACATAGCCTAGTGCAAAATTACATTAAAATTGTTGTAATTATTTTGTATTTACACTTCAAGTCCAGAACTAGTTTCTTATTGGGAAAAGAACTGAATTTTATATATGAATTCTTATAAATTCTGTATACCAATAGTCTTTCTATGTGACTAGAGATAATAGAAATATTGGATTTAATTTACCAGAACATCCAATTAATAAAAATGTCTGAATTGTAATTACAATTTATATCATATAATATAATGGAATGAGTCTAATGTACTACTTAACATTGCATATGTTAAAATGAATCTTACTTTTTCTTAGCAAAATTTTATAATCCAGCCATGTTGATTTAATGAGTACTAAATAGCAATATTGATTTAGTACTGACACATATAACAATTCCTGTAGTTTAAGTTAAAATTTAATTAACATTATAATAGACTGGAAAGTGAAATATAAAAGCTGTTAACAAGCAATATATTTCCAAGTCACTCTCAAATTGTAGCCTTAACACTTTGTTTTTATTAATTCAATATCAGTCTTTAAAAATAACCAAATAGAGATATATGCTTAATAAATATATTTAAACAAAATTGTAATGGCACCTGGAAAGGAGAACATTATGAAAATTAAAGTAAACAATATTTCCTTTCATGTATTTAAAAGCTAATGCCGTTGTTTATATTTACACTTATTAATATATATTTAATTTCTCTTAATGAAATATTTTAAAGAACAATTTGGAAGGATTAATTTAAAAGTCAAATGATATGTCACAGTATATACTTTTCATAGGAACATTGAAACATCTGCATGATATCTATCAAGTGGCACCTATCAGCTACTAAGTTTTCTAGTTTTCACTGTACCAATAAAAAATATTTTCTCCTTTTCCATCTCTCTACTTTCTCTTTTCCTTCCTCATCTAATACTTCTATTTTCTTTCACCCTGTATTAGAATCTCTCTCTATCTCTGTCTCTCTCCTCTTCCCATTCTCCCCTCTTCCAGATTTGCACACGTGTAACCGTTTCTGAGAATGTGAGTAAATGGGCATGCATGCACACACAAGTAGTACAGAGATTAAAAACAGATTTTGAAGCAATACTGCTTGACTTTTCACACTAGCTCTGGTTATTGCTAGACATGAGACGTTGGGTAAATTACTTAATGACTCTGTTTACCAGTTATATCATGTTTAAAACAGAGATGATGATAAACCTACCTCACATAATTATAATGAGGTTTGAATTAGGTAACGTATGTAAAACACTTAATTCAGTGCCTGGAACACTGTAAAGTCCACAGAAAGCTGTTTTCTCCGCATAACAAACACATTTTAGCATGTGTTTATTCATGTAATTCAAATTGGATAATATTAACACATTTTCTTTGGTCAATGATTGAAGCTTTGGGTGAAATATGTGTGCAATAGTGAGTTGCTGAGACATAGCTAATTTCCCTTTAATCTAGATAATCAGGACTAAAATAATAATTCATCTTAACTTGGAGAATATATATGAGGAGAAAAAATGATAACATTTAAGATTATATTCTCTTAATATATAGAGAGAACATAATGATGTTTAAAAAAAAGACAGCTTCACCATTGTGCTTGATTTGTTGGCTGCAGTTAACTAGACAGTAGATTCAGTTGTTTTTACAACAGTATTTTTCTAAAACAACATGGATTCTCACCAACTGAATTTTTAAAAGTTATTCTATGGTGTTATAAAGTAAAATATTACAGTGTGTCTTTTAATACAAGTAGGCAGGGTATTTATTGTAGCGGATAGTATTGTGATTTCTTCCTAGGTCACAAGTACTCCTATTATGAGAATCTACCATTAGTTGTTTGCAATTCCTAAGCCCTTCTGGGAATTGATTGCAGGAAGTCAAATTCCTGACCCAAGTTGGGACTATTAAATTATTTTTCCTAATAATTTAAAAGCTTGACCAAGTTGTAGTTAGTTTTCCTTTGTAGCTCGAACCAAACTGATGAAAACGTAAGAGTTGAGGGTCAAGTGTGTATAAGGAAGAAGGTGGAGAAAGCCACTGAATACAGGGAAAAGAATAAAGCAAATAAGTGCAGAGGAGTGGAAAGGAACAGTAAAATTGTAGACTCAAGTAGAGAAACGGTGAGAAAATAATTTGTTTTTCTTTTTTTTTTTTTAATTTTTTTTAATTAAAGTTTATTGGGGAAACAATGGTTAGAAAAGTTACATAGGTTTCAAGTGTACAATTCTATAATACATCATCTATATATCACATTGTGTGTTCATTGCTCAGAGTCAGTTCTGCTTCCATCACCATATATTTGATCCCATTTGAAAATAATTTCTATATTCCTGGCAGCGTTAGTCCCTCATCCAAGCATGCATAGGCCCTAGTTGCACCTTTTCTTGGGATACTGTAAAATACCAGTTGCCTTCTAGTATAATCTGTAGTTTGTTTAAACTAGTAGATTGCAAAAACATTAATGACTACTATACTGGTAAACTGAATTTACTGCAATAAATATCTTTGACTTCATATACTGTTTTCTCATTTGAAATGGTAGAAATTAAAAACCTATAAATTCCCTGTGATAATTATGTGATATGTGTATTATTCATATATAATAAATTTGGGCAAATACATGAATCCATAAATATAATAATAGTTAACATTTACTGAAGATATACCATGAATCAGAAATGTTTTTAATACATTTAATGTGTTAATATTTAATTGTAATAACAGTTAATTTCCCAATGATTCTCTGAGATTATTATTATTATTATTATTATTATTATTATTATTTTCCAGATGATGAAAGTCACATTACAGAGACCATATCCACAACCATAATGTGGTGGGCTTGGGTTTTTATATATGGGGTGCCAAAAAAATGTATACCCATTTTAAGAAAGGAAAAAAACAACATTAAAATTGTAATAATATATACTGATAACAAAAGATAAATACCAGTCATGTGTATACATTTTTGGGGCACCCCTGGTATGTCCAATGAATTGCAATTTTTTATTGTATTGTTTAAATCTTATATACTTTTCCAAAATGTTGAGTATTTAATCTATTCATCTCTAAGTCATATTTTATCATTGGTCAAATATAGTTATAGATTCACCAACTTTTTCTTACAATTCTGTCAATGCTATGTATACATTGATGCTATACAATTAGGTTTTATAGATTCAGGATTGATATTATTTCTAGGAAATAGTAACAACTAAATTTACCCATGTTTAACCTGATTTCTTTTTTACCATGTATCTTGAATCCTATTCTTTTCTTTGATTTGTCTTCCCTGTTACTAAGGCATTTTAAATAATTATTTTAATGAGACACTTTGAGTTCCAAAGTCAATCAGTGTTTGAGAATATTTTATTTTTGTTCTTGAATGATAATTAAGGTAAGTGGAGACATCAAGATTGCGTTACTTTTCTTTATGTTATGTCTGTGCTCATTTATTGCTGCTGATTGGTAGTATGTTGTCAATTTAACATTTATTTCTTTTAGACTATATATGTATGTCTTAGTTCAGTCATCTATAACAAATTACCATGGACTGGGTGGTTTACATAGCAAATATTTATTTCTCAGTCTGGGGGGTTGGGGAGTCCAGGATCAAGGTGCCAGCAGATCCAACATCTGAGAAAAGCCCAATTCCTGGTAGGTGGATGGTCTTCTGTGTATCCTCACATGGCAGACAGTAGAGAGAGGAAGCAAGGGCAGGAACCCAATCAATCGGGCTCCACCCTCACGATCTACTTATCTCCCAAGGACCTTACCAGCTGATACCATCATATTGGTTAATAAAGTTTCAACAAATGAATTTGCAGGAGCACAAACTATATGGCCCCAAACTATAAAACCAAAACCATATATATATATATATATATATATATATATATATATATATATATATATATATGTATATATATATATATTCATATATAGTTATAGACTATAAAATATAAATATAAAATATGTATAAATATAAAAATAGATACATGTACTTTTTCTTTTTCTGAAATGTGTACTTTCTCCATGATATGTTTTTCTTTATCTCACTTTTTTTAAATTAGTTTTTTTTTTTTTTTTCAGATTTTTTTTTTTTTTTTTTTTTTTTTAGGGAAAGGGAACAGGACTTTATTGGGGAACAGTGTGTACTTCCAGGACTTTTTTCCAAGTCAAGTTGTTGTCTTTTCAGTTTTAGTTGTGGAGGGCACAGCTCAGCTCCAGGTCCAGTTGCCATTGCTAGTTGGAGGTGGGGCAGCACACCATCCCTTGCGGGAGTCAAGGAATCAAACTGGCAACCTTGTGGTTGAGAGCCCACAGGCCCAAGTGGGTATCGAACTGGCAGCCTTCGGAGTTAGGAGCACAGAGCTCCAATCGCCTGAGCCACCGTGCAGGCCCCTTTATCTCACTTTTAATTGGTAATGCTTCCTGAATCTGAAGATTCAAATCTTCAGTCAATTTTAGAAAATTTTCAATATTTCCTGTTTGGAATATTATTATTCCACTTACTCTTTCATCTTTTAACTACTATTAGTATGATTTCGGAAATTTTTATACTATTCCCTATGTCTCTTAAGCACTTCTTCATAATACAAATATCTTTATCTCTTTGTGACACATACTGAATCATTTCCCCATACCTGTTTGCCACATCACTTTCTTGATCTTTGTGTCCAATATATTTCTTATCCCATTCTTTAAATATTTTACTTCAGCATCTCTTTTTTTTTTTTCAGTGTGAGAAGTCCTATTTGGATCTTTTTTAATTTGCCTTTTTCTTATATCAAAGTATCCCATTCTTTCGTTATGCCATTTATGATTTTTCACTTTAATTATTTCAAGTTTAATTATTTTAAGAGTGCTTTCATAATGTTCTCTTATTCTGTTTTGGAGGCAGTGCTTATTTCATTTGTTTGATTAACTGACTGTTCTTCATGCTTACTAGCTTTCATGCATGTTTTAGTGTCTTCAAATGTGAGCAGAGATACTCCATGTGAGTCTTATATGTCCTAAATTGTTAAAGTGCTGTGGTTCTATACATCAACTGACACTGAGGATTTTAGTGGTTCTAGACTTCTTTTAGATAATTTTATAGCTTGTGAACTTCATGTCATGCAATTATTTTGAATTTTGTTCTGTAATATTTTTGGATTGTGAGGACACACTTTTTTTGTTTTTGTTTTATATATATATATTTATCCTCTACTCAAAATCTGTTATAAAGGTTATGGTTTCTTGCTGACTCTGAAGGCTACTGGGTGGGATTTATTTTGTTCCAAGATGTTGAGAGAGGAAAGAAGTCTAATGTTTCTGACTCTGTCTGACTCTGTCTGCCATGCCTAATGTCTAAATCTAATATGAATCTAGTTTGAAAAAACAATAGCTCAGATTTCCCTTGTCTTAAGCTATTTCTGAGTTTCTAGCATGCTGTGTTACTTTAATTTCTTTACAATTATACAAATTAATTTAAAAATATAGTCTATGTACTCCATCCAGAATTTCTAAAGCTTACAAAGGGGTAATATCCCATCCTTTACAGTTCAGTCCATCATCTGCCATGGATCTGTTTCACATTTTTCTTGAAATTGTTATTGATTTTAATATATTTTTGCTAACCACTGAATTTTCTAAATAAATATAAAATTTTATAAATTGTATTGGAGAGAATTTCATATTTTTGTCATTAATACTTAATGATGGATCTTTGAGATAGATGCTTTTTTATATGCTTTTAAAAGGCATATTAAAAATGCCTTTTGTTATATATTTCTCTAAAATCTATTTTTCCTTATTAGATATTCCTATTTTTTAAATCATTTGTTTTTTACAATGATAGCCTTAACTCTATGGTGTTCTTTACCTTTTAACTATTAATATGTTGAAATATATTAATATGTTTTTCATTATCAGTTATTTGTGGAATAAATTCTACTTGGTCAAAGATTATATATTATTTGTTAATTGTTGGGACCCATTTTACTAGTAATTAACATTTAACATCTCTATTATTGTGATTGGTCATACATGTGTTCACGTGTGTGTGTATATATATATGTATATTTATATATACACACATTTATATACATATATTTGTTTAGAATTTATGAATTTTAACATCACATGTTTCATAGCTTAAATACATACACACATACTCTCTCACTGGCTCGCTGGAAAAATTGAATTAAAAGAAGATTGGCTCAGTAACAGTTAAATTATATGCATGTTGCAAGCAATAGAAACTAACTTTTGAAGTATTTAAATATTTTACCCTAGAAAGTACTTAATAAATAAAGATCATTGGGAAGGTCACTAATCTCTGGGAAAGTTAGAGAAATAGGTCTCGACTGAAAACCAGGAATAATGTTCAAAATTGTACAGCAAACTTGTTTCAATTCAGAAATCTCTGCTACTACCTGCAAACACTGTGTCTTTAAATATTTAACCACTGGACATTGGATTTTGATAATAGTCCCCTTTTCTCTGCAGTCTCCAGGATGCTATCTTCCTATAACTGAAATGGCCACCACAGGGCTCTCTTCCTATGTCTAGGATCAACTACCAGTAAACAACTTCCAGTTCAGTTTTGCTGTGAATATGTGACGGAGCCCATTTCGCATGTTTAGCCCTTGAATCGAGAATGTTTCTGACATTTTTCTTTAGGTTAGTGAAAGTTATGCTTTACTTTCCTCTAAAATACAGAAAGTACACAAAAGTCTCAGTTACTAGGAAGCCAGAAAGGACAAATTCCCTGGTTATTTTAAAGAAATGACTCATATACGATATATGGACCAGTAGAGTGATTTCCATGTGTAACTTTATCATTCTTCTGATGAAAGAACCCACATTCCCCTGAATACAGAGATTCGCAAACTGGGAAGATCATGGAAATCATATCCCTTGTTCTAGGCACACTTTGATTTAAGGATGGGCATGTTACTCAATGTTGTTATATCAAACCCTGGTAATTATCTAAGAACTGTGCCCTTTATTCATTGATCCTGATGCTCTGAAGAAATGAGCCTATAGAGATGCCATGGAAAAAACAGAAGAGAATATAGCTGACCCAGAGAAGAGAAGGCAAGAGGCAGAAATGGAGTCTTGGAAGCCAAAGTCTATGGTTATAATCATAGTCTCATCCAGCTATAGTAGTTGCAATTATGTATTGTCAGCTTTTTTTTTTCCTATTTGAAGCACTATAGGATTCATAGCTAAATTCCTCTTTTTAATTGTTTCCCAGGTTTATTGTTCAACATTTTTCAGTCTTCTTGAATTGATTTTCAAAATCTATATGATATTTTCCATATCAGTAAAGCTTTCAAATATATTGCAATTAAGTTTTAAATAAAGCTTACATTTTCAAATTTAGATAGATTTGGAGTTAATTTATCTAGTTGCTGTGTGTTAAGTCTTTCTTTTTTTCTGGTATAATTTTTTTTTTTCTAAAAGGAAATAGATCTATCCAATTATTCAAGCACCATTTTCTGTAAAGTCTATATTTCCCCTCAATGAATTATGTCACGCCTACATTGAAATTAAATTGACTATACATGTATGGGTTTATTTCAAGATTTTCTGTTCTGTACTATTGATCTATATATCTATATTTATTTCAAAACCAGAATAACTACATCCAATACCAGTCCTGACTACTTCAGAATCATTGAGTCTAGAAATATATAACTTTTATTTATTTCTATTAATTAGTTCTTGGTGGATATATAATTATGTTTTTTCAATCTATTGAAAAATGTCTCCATTATTTTCATCCCTTATTATTTTCTTGATCATTTTTGTCTTTTTCAGCTTCCTACATCAAATGACTTTTTACTCTTTTTTGCTAATTTTAAGTACTTTAAGCATTACATCTATGAGTTTGCTCCGTTTATTTTTTATCTTCTCAGAGATGAGATGTGGCTTTCCTATTTAATTGTGTATCAAATAGAAACAATCTCTATTTTACTTGATATTTCATTGATTTATGCTTATTGTCATAATTTTATATATATCTTCTCAACTCTTTAGTTTTTAATTTTATTACATCTCACACTGCAGTATTTGCTATTTTCTGGCACATATAATTTTGAATTACTGATTTTCATTAACGTCTTAATGAAATTAATACATGGAGTTTTATGTCATATCCTGAAAGTATTACTTAAAAGCCATAAAAAATATATACAAAATCAAACTGATCCACAAAAAAATATTAACTTCTACCCACTCCCAGGTATCAGAATATGACATACAATACTCAAAGAAAAAACAACATTTACAGTTTAACAAATGGCATTAGAATTCCCTGTAACAGTCCATAAAATAGAAAGGCAAGTTTTCTGCAATAGTGCAATAGCTCATCAATTTTAAATATGGAAGTATATCTGCCAAGCTTAAAAACAACTGTCATATATATATATATATATATATATATATATATATATATACACATACACACACACACACACATATATATATATATATATATATATATATATATATATATATATATATGACATGATTTGTGTAAATTCAAATGTGCCCAAGGACTAATATACATGAATAAATCAATCAGAGAGAAGACATCTGGATTTTCATCTGTAGAAGAGATTTATGACCCTTTCCTGCTTTGTAAAGAGAAATACTGTCATCTAAAGGTACATTTTTGCATATGACTTATGACTATCCATGTATAATGTCTTACATCATTTTTGTCTGGGGGCAGGAGATTGAATTAATTGAGACTTGAGAGAACTTTCTAAGGTGATGGAATTGTTCTAGGTCTTGCTGTGAATGGTTGTTACATGGGTGTATCCAATTGTCAAGCTCATCAAAACTTACACTTAAAAAATGAACATTTTATTTTATATCAGACCTCAAATTATGAAAGTAATAGGAAGAGTGAAGTTAAAATCAACAAATGTAGACTCCAATTTTGAGGTGGCTTCTTTTTGACTAGAGCAAATAACTAGTAATTGACAAGTTATATGAAGTCACAAAATAATTTTTTATTATATTTTAAGATAGGAGAAATAACAGCAATTTTGTGTGCTGAAGAAAATAATCAATAGATGAATAAACAATGAAGATGCAGGAAGACAGACAAAAATGCGGTAACAGTGCTTAAGATAAGTGGAGTGGATAGGTTGGCCTCAAATAGGAAAAGGATTATATATCTATAATAATCAAAGTGAAGCACAATGCGGAAGGGCAAATTGTTGTGCTGTTGAGAATTGTCCAAAGTTCTTTTTGATTGTTTTTATTTTATCATTCAGGAACAGAAGCAGGTATTAGCTGTTAGAGGAGAAGAAAAGATAAGATGCATTGAAGATGTATTTCGCAGGCAACACTGGCTAGATTTAGTAATAGATGAAAGACAATTCAATGGTGATTCTAATTTAGTATTTTCTTTTTTTTTTTTAATTACAGTTTATTGGGGTGACAATTGTTAGCAAAGTTACAAGATTTCAGGTGTACAATTCTGTAGTACATCATCTATAAATCACATTGTGTGTTCACCCCGAGTCAGTTCTCCTTCCATCACCATATATTTGACCCTTTTACCCTCATCTACCAACCAGCTCCCCCTTTACCCTCTGATAACCACTAAACTATTATCTGTGTCTATAAGTTTTTGTTTCTCATTTGTTTGTCTTGTTCTTTTGTTGTTTTTGGTTTATATACCACATATCACTGAAATTATATGGTTCTCTGTTTTTTCAGTCTGACTTATTTCACTTAGTGTTATAATCTCTAGATACATTCATGTTGTCATAAATGGTCCTATTCATCTTTTCTTACCGCCAAATAGTATCCGGTTATGTATATATACCACAACTTCTTTATCCATTCATCTATCGAAGGACATTTTGGTTGATTCCATGTCTTGGCCACCATAAATAAAGCTGCAATGAACATTGGAGCACACTTGTCTTTATGTATAAATGTTTCAGATTTTTTGGGTAGATACCCAGGAGAGGGATTGCTGGGTCATATGGTAATTCTATTCGTAATTTTTTGAGGAACCTCCACATTGTCTTCCATAGCGGCTGCACCAGTCTGCATTCCCACCAACAGTGTATGAGGGTACCATTTTCTCCACAGCCTCTCCATCACTTGTTACTATTTGTCTTGTTGATGATAGCCATTGTAAATTGGGTGAGGTGATATCTCATTGTGGTTTTTATTTGCATTTCTCTAATGATTAGTGATGTTGAGCATGTTTTCATATGTTTACTTGATATTTGTATGTCCTCTTTGGAGAATGTCTCTTCATGTCCTCTACCCATTTTTCAACTGGGTTGTTTGTTTTTTTGTTGTCGAGTTTCATGAGTTCCGTGTCTATTTTGGATATTAGCCCCTTATCGGCGGCACTGTTTGCAAAAATCTTCTCCCATTCAGTTGGTTGCCTCTTTATTTTGTTAATGGATTCTTTTGCTGTGCAGAAGCTATTAAGTTTGATATAATCCCATTCATTTATTTTAGCTTTTACTTCCCTTGCCTTTTGAGTTAAATTCCTAAAATGCTCTTTGAATCCAAAATCCATAATTTAGTACTTATGTTTTCTTCTGTGCAGTTTATTGTGTCAGGTCTTATACTTAAATCTTTGATCCATTTTGAATTAATTTTGGTACATGGTGACAGATAGCAGTCCAGTTTCATTCTTTTGCATGTGGCTTTCCAATTCTGCCAGAACCATTTATTGAAGAGGTTGTCTTTTCTCCATTGTATATTTTTTGCTCCTTTGTCAAAAATTATCTGTCTATATTTTTGTGGTTTTATTTCTGGGTTCTCAATTCTGTTCCATTGGTCTATGTGTCTGCTTTTCTGCCAGTACCATGCTGTTTTGATTATTGTTGCCCTGTAGTACAAGCCAAAGTCAGGGAGTGTGATACCTCCACCATTGTTCTTTTTTCTTAAGATTGCTTTGGCTATTCGGGGTCTTTTGTGGTTCCAAACAAATCTGATGATTCTTTGTTCTATTTCTTTAAAAATGTCATTGGGATTTTGATGGGGATTGCATTAAATCTGTATATTGTTTTGGATAATATGACCATTTTAACTATGTTGATTCTTCCAATCCATGAGCATGGAATGTCTTGAATTTTTTGTGCCTTCTTCAATTTCTTTTAAAAATGTCTTACAGTTTTCAGCATATAGGTCTTTTCACATCCTTCGTTAAGTTTATTCCTAGGTGTTTTATTCTTTTTGCTGCAATTGCAAAAGGAATTTTTTTCTTTTTTAAAAATTTTTTTCTGAGATGTCATTGTTAGTGTTTAAGAATGCAATGGACTTTTGTACGTTGATTTTGTAGCTGACAACTTTACTGTATTCGTTGATTGTTTCTAATAGCTTTTTGGCGCAGTCTTTCGGGTTTTCTATATATAGCATCATGTCATCTGCAAAGAGTGATAATTTAACTTCTTCATCCCAATTTGGATGTCTTTTATTTCTTTCTCTTGCCTGATTGCTGTGGCGAGGACTTCCAACACTATGTTGAAAATCAGGTGTGATAGGGGATAGCCCTGTCATTTTCCTGAACGGAGAGCAAAGGGCTTCAGTTTTTCACCGCTAAGTATGAGATTAGCTGAGTGTTTGTTATATGTGGTCTTTATTATGTTAAGGTATTTTCCTTCTATACCTATTTTATTAAGTGTTTTAATCATAAATGGATATTTTATCTTGTCATATGTTTTTCTGCATTAATTGATATAATCATTTGATTTTTGTCCTTTATTTTGTTTATGTGATGTATCACATTGATGGATTTGTGTATGTTGAACCATCCTTGTGTCCCTTGGATAAACCCCACTTGGTCGTGATGAATAATCTTTTTAATGTATTGCTGCATTCGATTTGCTAGAATTTTGTGTAGGATTTTTGCATCTGCATTCATCAGAGATATTGGTCTGTAGTTTTCTTTTTTTGTGTTATCCTTACCAGGTTTTGGTCTCAGGGTAATATTAGCCTCATAAAATTAGTTAGGGAGTATTGTCTCTTCTTCAATTTTTTGGAAGAGTTGAGCAGGATTTGTATTAAATCCTCTTTGAAGGTTTGGTAGAATTCACTAGTGAAGCCATCTGGCCCCAAACTTTTGCTTTTGGGAAGGTTTTGGATGACTGATTCAATTTTGTTACTGGTGATCGATCTATTTAGATTTTCCAATTCTTCATGATTCATCCTAGAGAGGCTATATGTTTTTAACAATTTGTCCATTTCTTATAGGTTATTGAATTTGGTGGCATATAGTCCTTCACAGTATTCTTGGATGATCCTTTGTATTTCTGTGGTGTCTGTGATAACTTCCCCGTTTTCATCTCTGATTTTGTTTATCAGTATCTTTTCTCTTTTTATCTTAATATGTCTGGCCAAGGGTTTGTCAATTTTGTTAATCTTTGCAAAGAACCAGCTCTTTGTCACATTAGTTTTTTCTATTGTCTTTTTGTTCTCTATTTCATTTAGTTCTGCTCTGATTTTTGTTATTTCCTGTCTTCTGTTAACCTTGGTTTTCATTTGTTCTTTTTTTTTTTCAAGTTCTTTAAGGTGTAACTAGAAGGTTATTTATTTGGGATTTTTCTTGTTTCTTGAGATAGGCCTGTAATGATATACATTTCCCGCTTAAAACTGCTTTCACTGCATCCCAAAAATTTTGGTAGGATATAGTTTCATTCTCATTTGTTTCTATGTATATTTTGATCTCTCCTCTAATGTCTTCTTTGAACTGATAGCTTCTCACACAATGGGGGTTCCCTGGAAGGTAGGCTTCTCCTCTGGTAACAGTTGCCCTAGGTCATAGGGTTTCACGTCCATGTATGGATGCAGAGAGCTTTTGAAGTTCCAAAGCTCTTCCTGTACCAAATTCAGAGCCCATGTGTTTCAGCAGCTCTGTTTATTCCTGCAGGGATCTGCACTTATAGGTGGGGACAGGGGCGGGGTGGGTTGTGAGAGGTGGCCCAGAGCAATGGCAGCGACCACCACCACAGCCAGTCCTGCTTCCACAGCTCCCTCTGCTTTGCTGAACTAGTTGGGCTGTGAATCTGTGTCTGCAGAGCACAGTTCTTAGAACTGCAAATATTCTGTTGTTTTGATCTGACACTGCTACTGTTCTGCTTCTTGCACTGGGCAAGTGGGGGTGGGTGTACTCTGTGAGGGTAGGGAAGGGGCATCTAGTCTCAGTGCCTAAGGCTTCCGTTCTCTGTGGCAGTGAGGGCTTAAACCCTGTTTTCAACCTTCTTCCCTGAGTCTTTGCTCCGAGGTCTCTGCTGTGAGCTTTGGGTTCAGCCGTGTTATATGCTGTCCCCTCAGCCCTGTGGGCCATAAGCGGAGCCCTAGCAGTCCAAGTTCTCCTCTCTTCTGCAGCTGCGGTAGTTGTAGGATGCATTGATCTCGGAGCACTGAGCTAGGTCTTCGTCCTGGGCCCACAATGCCCTGTCTCCGCACTTCTCCCTTCATTTCTTCCCCGATCGTGCAATTTGCCCAGGTGATTTCTGTAGTGTGCCTCTTAGTCTTGCTGGTCTGATGCACAGGGAGTCCTTTGTGGAGTTATAGTTGTTCAATTTGTTGTAAATTCTTCGGGAGATTTCAAGAGGCTCACCTCACGCTGCCATTTTTATGACATCATTAATCTAGTATTTTCAATGGATTCTGTGATTTAGTGATTTGTTGATGGTACTACAGAAGATAAATCCAATACTCTCAGACTAGAAGTGACTTTCTTAGAATTGTTTTTCTTCATGTAGTCATTTTAACTAAAATGAAGATCATTAGACTATTTTCATATATTGTGTCAGTATTTTGTGGAATATACTAAAGTTTTATGTCCCTGTGAAAGTTACTGGTCAAGAGATTTTTAATTTCTAATGTAGAATAAAGAAGCATCGTTTCTTCCTGGAGACACTTTACTCATCTAAACCCTGCTGAGATGTTGCTTTTTCTTTCCATGTGTCCTTTCTGTCAATCCTTCTCCACCCATAATCATAATTTCCATCAGCAGTAGTCACCACTACTTGACATATATCTCTATCACCACACTCATGTTACTATATTATATTTATAATTACTTTTTCATATTGCTGTATGTCTAATCAGTTATAGAGAAATGATGATTTCTAGTTTATTTTTGTATCCAGAATATCTAAAACAAGGACATGGAACAAAAATAAATAAATAAATAAAGCAATAATGAATACTCCACCCTCTGCCACAAGTAAACTCCATTTCAGAATGACTAATGGACATAGATTTATCCTTTTTCTAACATGTGTGTTTCTTTTCCAAAAATAAAATAGTAATTCAGCAGTAGTACTGATAAAAAACAACAGCAAAAATCATTTTGGTATCCAAATTACTAGCAGACTTCTGCTATATACAAACCCAGAAAAATATTTTCTGCATATTAGTTTTACCATAAAATGGAATCTTGTTTTCTACAGAAAGATATTGAAAATTCTGACAGGACACTTAAGTGCTAAAAATCATATATAACAGTGTAACATTAGATATGAATTTAGAATACCATAAGACATCAGAGGACCAAAAACTTTTTACACTTTCAAATATATGTTCATCACATGGAAGAGAACAGGTGCACACAATATCAGGTGACGTTATATAATACATAATACAAATAATAGTATTTCTTATTCAAACAACTATACTTCCTTCAAAAATTGCCATATATCTGGTGTTTTCCTGCACAGAGATCGTTTACTTTCTTTCTAATCTCTTTTAAATTCATAGAAATGGATTTCAACTGAGTTAATCTGGATAGGGGTTTAGAAAGGAGCCACCAGAATGATAATGGTGCCTAGGGTAACACTGTAATTCTGGCCAAAAAAAAAAAAAAAGAAAAAAAAGATTGTAAATGAGTATGTTGTTCAAATTAGAAGATTGGTATTATTTTTAAAAGTGCCTATACATGTAGATTTTAAGTTGGGGATCAATTATTAACTATGACAAAAGCATAGTAAAGTTAAAAAATAAATACTGTAATGAGATTATTGTAGAAAACTAAATGTGATATTTTAACGGAACATGACACAAGAGTTTATTCCTGTGGATTAATAGCTTTGGGCCCATGGATACCTATTAAAGATATTAAATATTAACTCCCCCCAAAATTATCCTCTCATTTTATCCCATGAATCAGGTAAAACTCTGCTTAAACAATTTTTGTTGACTGGGTAACTCTATGTCTTCTATCCTTGGCTTAATATATAGAGTACTGTTTTTATGGTACATTATAGCTGTAATCTTCTTTTTGGTAAATATGTTTCTAAAACAAATCCTAAACATAACTGGTTCTTAAAGAATTTCACACTTAGCTATTTAAATAGA
This sequence comes from Rhinolophus sinicus, assembly GCF_057876585.1. Lineage (NCBI taxonomy): Eukaryota > Metazoa > Chordata > Mammalia > Chiroptera > Rhinolophidae > Rhinolophus > Rhinolophus sinicus. Next base: position 53,715,960 of record NC_142514.1, read on the forward strand.
CTATTTTTGTTTGTATGCGTGTGTAATTTCATTTTAAAAAATAAAACAAAGCACTCTGAGTATCACTCTTAACATTACCTACAACAGCAGCAGCAACAACAACAACAAAACAAAACAGTATCATTTTTTCTTAAGTAAGGAGCTGTTGCCATGGTAAAAATTTTATTGAGATACAAGTTGCTCTTACGTATAATATTTCAAAATCCTTAATACAGTATCTATGTGACAAGTGGTTCTAGACTTTCGCAAAGGATTTCTAGCAGCATAAATATGTTTTGTGCTTAGAGTAACTATACAGTATTCAACAGATGATAAGTATTCACAATGTATTTATTACAGTTTTATTATAAGTATGATACTATTGCAAGCTCCTTCAGGTGGATACAAAGTAAAATAACCCCACACAGAACACACAGTTGAGGAGATAACATATAACACATTAAAATTTGAGCTGAAATTAAATGAAATATAATACATAATTCAGGAGAGTTCAGGAAAATATGAGGTATTTAAGGAGTGATAAAGATGATTAGAAATGAGTGCTGGGGAGGGAGGGGGGAATCAGAGTAGGTGAGATTTAAAAAAAAAAAGGTGGTTTTCAGAAGTAGGTGGATCTAGAATCAGATCTTAAAGAAGAGATAAGATTTGGAAAAGCTAACTATAACAGAGAATACATTGACAATAAATGCAGGGGATCCAAGGAATTTGGGGACCTAGACATTGCAAAGATCAACTTTTGCATGAAGTGAATAAAATAGCAACCCAAATAACAAAACTTTGAAACAAGGTGAGATTTACTTTCAAAGCCAAGTAGAAGTCCCACTGTTAAAATTTGGGTCCAAGCTGTGAGCAAAAATATAGAACATTGTTAAAGTTATATGGCCAGTGTGTATATCTTTGACATTCTCATTTAGAGGCCTTATTTTTTATTGAAGTATAGTTGGCATACAATATTATGTTAGTTTCAGGTGTACAATACAATGATTCAACTTTTAAATACCTAGTTAAATGATAACCATGTTAAGTCTAGTAATTATGTGTCACCATACAAATTTATTACAGTATTATTGACTATACTGTACATTACGTGCCCATAACTTGTTTATTTTATAACGAGAAGTTTGCACCTCTTAATCCCATTTACCTTTACACGCCATTCCCTGCCCTTCTGGTAACCATCAGTTTGTTCTCTGCTTCTGTTTTGTTCATTTGTTTATGACTTTTAGATTTCACCTCTAAATGAAATCAAATGACATTTGTGTTCCTCTATCTGACTATTTCACTTAGCATTATTCCCTCTAGGTCAACCTAGGTTGTCACAAATGGATATATTGCATTCCCTTTCACAGTTGAGTAATATTTCATTAAATATATATATATATATATATATATATATATATATATATATATATATATATATACACACACACACACACACACACACACATCATACACACAGATATATATTTATATATGTATATATGTATATATATATGTATACATATATATGTATATGTATATATGTATATATAAGTCATGCCAATAGAAAAAAAAAAAATCAAAAGAAGAGCATAATGGCAGAAGAGGGGAGGCGGGTGGAAGCATCTGAAGTAGCATGGTCTCTGATCTCCCGTGTTCCACGTCTTGGCCATTGTAAATAATGCTGCAATGAACATTGGAGATATACGAGATCAAACACAAGTTCACAAACTCATCCTAGAAAAAGTGCTACATACCTCATTGCTGAATATCACTACAGTCACCTTCGAAGTACTCCCCTTGGGAAGCTATGCACCGATGCCAGCACCTAGTCCACCCTTCAAAGCTATTTTGGAACTCTTTTTTTTTGGAATGGCCATCAGAGCTGTCGTATTATTCTTGATGTCCTGAATGTCATCAAAAGGTCATCCTTTCAATATTTCCTTTATCTTTTGGTAAAGAAAGAAGTCATTGGGGGCCAGATCAGGTGAGTAGGGAGGGTGTTCCAATTTGTTTACTAGCTAAAAACTCCCTCACGGACAGTGCCCTGTGAGCTGGTGTGTTGTTTTGATACGAGAGCCATGAATTGGTAAAAAGTTCAGATCATTTAACATTTTCATGCAGGCTTTTCAGCACTTCCAACCAGTCAACCAGTAAACTTGGTTAACTGTCCAGTTTGTACAAGTTCATAATGGATAATCCCTCTGATATGAGGGGAAAAAAATGGTTAACAACATCATTGCAACAAGTTCTCGAACTTAGTTGTCAGACTTCGTATATCTTTACAGAAAAATGTTTTCAGATTTTGGGGGTACATACCCAGGAGAGGGATTCCTTGTTTATATGGTAATTCTATTCTTAATTTTTTGAGAAACCTCCATACTATTTTCCATAGTGGTTATACCAATTTACATTCCCACCGACAGTGTATGATGGTTCCTTTTTCTCCACGACATCTTCAATACTTGTTATTTTTTGCCCTGTTGATGATAGCCATTCTGAGAGGTGTGAGGTGATACCTCACTGTGGTTTTGATTTGCATTCCCCTAAAGCTAGTGAAGTGGAACGTTTTATTTATATATCTGTTGGCCGTTTGTATGTCTTCTTGGAAGAAGTGTCTGTTCAGGTTCTCTGCCCAATTTTTAATTGAATTGTTTTGTTGTTGTTGTTGAGTTGTAAAAGTGTGTTTTTGTTTGTTTGTTTGTTTCATGTTTTTTTTTTTTTTTTTTTTTTTAATATTTTGGATATTAGCCCCTATCAGAGGCATTACTTAGTGGTTACCAAAGGGTAAGCAGGGAGGTGGGGTGGTAGAAGAGGGTAAATGAGGTCAAATATATGGTAATGGAAGGAGAACTAACTCTGGGCAGTGAGCACAGGATGTCTATATAGATGATGTATTATAGAATTATACTTGAAAACTATGTAATTTTACTAACCATTGTCACCCCAATAAGTTTAATTTAAAAAATCACATAAAAACAAAATAAAACAAGTATGTAAAAGATATATTTTGCAGTTACCTTACTCCTTCTCCATTCCTTGCAAACGCATAAAGTCTGGCATGTCTATATCAATACCCTGTTTCCCCGAAAATTATAAGACCTAGCCAAACAATCAACTCTAATGTGTCTTTTGGAGCAAAAGTTAAAATAAGACCCGGTCTTATATTTTAGTAAAATAAGACCGGGTCTTATAGTAAAATAAGACTGGGTCTTATATTAATTTTTGCCCAAAAGACGCTTTAGAGCTGCTTGTTCAGCTAGGTCTTGTTTTTGGGGAAACAACGTATCAGACAAAATCGACTTTGACAAAGAAATGGCGAGAAATACAGAGGACCTTACATCATGATAAAAATGGAATAACAATGACAAATCTATGCACATGTGATCATATGGCTTCAGAAATGTAAAGCAAACATTGGCTTTGTTAAAAGGTGAGAGAGACATACACATCTCGACACTGGGGATTGTAACACACCTCTTTCAATAGCTGATAGAAAAAGCAGACAACAAATTATTAAGCATATAGAAGATCTGAGCAACAAATATAGTAAAATTAACCTAATTGACACCTGTAGAATATAATGTCCAACGTTGACAGGATATACATTTTTTCAAGTGTATATGAAACACTTACAAAACCTGATTATCCGCTGTTCCATAAAGCAAGTCTAATCTTGTTTACAACTGGGGGCCTTGAACAAAATCCAACCATAGTCAATAGTAACTCTAAGCAAAATCTATAAGGATTAAATATCTCTCTGCTGAAATCATGTCCTTCAGCATGAAAGATAGGTTATATACACTTCTAAAAGGAGTAGTAAGATTGTCCTTTCTAGACTATGACCACTGGATTCTATTATAGAAAAACGCACAAGACAGGAAGGAAACGATTCTTTAGTAACTGACAACAGGATGATATAGGAGATGAGAGAGATCTTCATGTGTTTTCATTTCTACTGGATCATATCTTATCTCCCTTCCATTCTGTCCTGTGAATTTGGCTTAGATAAAAGACTCAGAGCTAAAGAATTCTGGCTGAGGCATTTTTTTAACTTCCTCAAATGAAATATTTTTGAGGGAGGAAATAGAGTTGGACATCAATGATATTTCTGGTGTTTATACTATACTAGGGGAGAGAGGAAATTTCTATATATTAATTAAGGGGAGAAAATTAAAAATTTTTGTTCAAGTTTCCGATCTCAACAGTGACTCAAATTCATTATGAATATTCTATTTTAGGATATTCTAATTATTATCCATTATTATGTAAAGAAAATATTTCATTTATCAGTAAAATTCAAAAGACATAATCTGTATTACTCAATATTAGGATGTTGTTGGGGAGAGGGTAGAAGATATAGATACGCAAACACATAATCATTACCCAGTATGACAAGTGAAATGATATATATATCATTTGATTATCATCACTATGCCTTATTTTTTCTCTTACTCTAATATTTGCATTATATCTAGTACACAGGAGTCCCTAAAAAATATTTGTTATTGTATTAAACTGAACAAAATCCCATGGAAATAGAACAGTAAGTAACTGCATTGTATGGAGAACCTTTGTTTATTATTTCAGCCTAGAGATTTCTCATCTATAAATATACATTTAATACCAAATATTGGCAGAGCCCAATGAAGTTCTTAGAAAACATATTTGGTCACATTAACTCTCCAAAATAGTGACTAGTTTTAAAAGAAGTTATAAGGTGTCCTGGAAAGTGTAAAGTCTAAGTATTACAAAAGCAGACACTAATTGACACAATAACTCTCGTAGTATCCCTAATAATAAGGATTTTTTTTTAGGCCCCAATTCCCCTACATACATAGTGAAATAATTTGTTTTTAAGGCCATTCAATTAGATGAAGACATATCATTATTAGAACATATACCTGTATGTGTATTTATAATGTATTATGTGTTCATAACAGAAATGTAATCAGTGCTTAATACTTTCTGAATTAAAATTATGGGTTATAACAAACACACACATGCACACTGACTATATCATGCATTCATTTTTATATACTAAAGTCAACCAAGGAAAATTCATACTATTTTTTTTCCACTCTTAAAATAACCAACATTAGCTTTATTTCTCACTGGGGAAAAAATAGTTTAAGTACCATTGTATTAACCCCATCTCTCACAGATTTTAAAAGATTTAATATGTATGTTTATGACTATAATGCATTTAAATTTTTCAAAGATTCCCAGGGCATAGTAACTAAATGATCTCATTCTCTCACAAATCAAAAGCAACCGTGCAGATTTTTCTCTTATTATTCTTCTCTATGAAGTTAATCCTCACTGAGCTGTCCTAAAGACTTCTTTAAGCCTCCCAGGTGAGGGAGAAGCAGCCCTAATGAGCATGAATCAGTGGCATTTGATCCCCACCACAGTAAAATGCCGACACAGATACCTTTTGCTCTTCCCAAGGCTTTTAACTTCTAGAATAAAGAACTAAAAATCTCCAACATCAGCAGGCCTTTAAGCTAGTTCATTCTTCTATCCAACAACTTGCCCTGCATTATTTTGCGAAAAAAAAAGAAAAAAAACTAAACTAAACTGCAAGTGTTTTATGGGTTTCATTTGGAGAGAATGTGGAAATTGCAGTAGAAAAGGGACCTATATCCTTCTATTAGAGATTTTTGTTACTTCCATTTGATCAGGGAAACTTTCCCTTCCAGAGCATATTGAGCCAAATTGGCAAATAGGAAGAAATGAGTTTATACCATGTGTCAGTGAAGTTACCACATAAGGGTGGATTTATATATGAAATATTTTAGATGAATTAAGTGTTCCTTTGGGAAATATCTGGAAAGGACACAACTCACATAAGGCAAATAGAAACAGGGACCATAAATTAAGTACATTCTCATTACATCTTCACGCCCCCTGACTAGAAACAATAACCTCTCCCCCATTAAGTATACAGTCTCAGAAAAAAAGATTAGTGTACCCAAAGGGCAAAGAAAACAGATATATCTTGTTATATGTTCGAACAGTTGTAAAGCTGTACCTCTGGCAAATGATGGGTGGCAGTGAATTAGAGAGGTCCAGGTAAATTATAGAGGTGGGCATCTTCCATCAAGGAGGCCCTGCTGTCTGCCCCCGGGTGCTTGATCCTGGCAACAGAGAGCAGGGGTAGCCAACCACATGATGGCTGTTGCAGAGGAAAAAAATGAAATAAGTGAGACTCATAATTGGGCCTGGCTACAGCGGGAAGTATAGCCCACCATCATGCATTTGAAACTTAAGTCCAAATCTAAGGATCATGATATTATGAAACTGAGTTTGTAATTCTATATATATAACACCACATACTCACAATATACAACAAACAGATATGATCATTAGTATCGATATTTGATCTTTAAGATTTTATTTCTCATCTTAAAAAAAGAGCTGATGGCTAAAGCAATGCACAAATAATGATATGAGAGTATCTCAACAAACTTGAAGATTTCTCTCTGACGCATACTCAGTCCTTGATGTTTTCTGTAGCTGCTCTCATTAAATTTTATATAACAGAAAACTTGAACAAGTCTGCAATGCAAATAAACAATGATTCACTTTTGCAAGGAGAAGGAAGTTTATGGGAAAACATCACTTGGATGTGACAATCACTGACATCAGTCCTGAGTTCATGAAAAGTGACTGGGGCCTGATAGATCCTTCTCTGTTCTTCATAAAGCTGTGGTGTTTTCTGTCTCAGTAGTCAGTGAAAAATGGATAATGATCATATTGGTGTGGAGGAAAGAGAGAAAAACATATTTACAGATTCAACATTGAATCATTAAAACATGCAGATTGGACACAAAGTATTTCACAGAATAACACATGTCCTGTATTTTATGTTTTTAAAAGCAAATCTCTATTTAAAAACAGATTTTAAATACACACATTTGAAAACAAAATTTGCTACCCAGGTATCCCAAACTTGTTAGGAAAAAAGAAAAAGTGACTTCTTAAGAAAATAGATCACTGATACTTGATTTTACTACTTAAAGCACATGTACAATGCTTAATGGCTCACTTAATTTCTCACTGCTAATAGCTTTTCCCTTTAAGTAGTAGCAGAAACAGTCCCTAGGATAGAATTACACTGATAGTATCACACTTTGTTTTTCAGTGAATTATGCTTTTAATATGAACTTGTACCATATATATATTAGTAAAGGGAGTTTATCATAAAAAACATATTTAGCAATAAGGAAATTGTATAAAATTTAAAGCACAGGGGCTATAGTCACAGTAAGGTCCTTAGAATCATGATTTTCTGGAGATAGAGTTCTTGATTTAAGGTGATATGAAGACTTAGCTGCAGCATCTGTGTAGAAAAACAGCCTCAAACAAATGGGAGTCATCAATGATTCATGTGGTCTATAGTTATCAAAATTGCAGTGCTTTCTAAGGACAGACACAGACTGGAGACTGGCCTTGACCCTTCCCTAACACACATTACCAGAGAAAGAAGCTGAACAAACAAGGAGAACGTAACAAATGAAGAGTATATAACAAGTGAGTATATAACAAGAGTATATAACAAGTGAAGAGAACATAACAAGTGAACATAACAACTGAAAATAAAACAAATATACCCCTAGCAAACTGCAGCAGAAGCACTGGGACAGGAAAAAAAAAAAAAAAAGAAAGAAAAATGATAAACATATTGAGAGATACAGGATATTACCCAATTAAAATTAGAATAAGATAATATCAGTTTTATATGTCCAGTTGGGTAAGTATAAAAATGATAGAGAGAGAGAGAGAGAGAGAGAGAGAGAGAGAGAGAGAGAGAGAGAGAGAGAATCCAATAGATAAAGTGGTAGAAGAGACAAAGTCATATCATAAGAGTGATTGGGATGATCAGAGTGAGGATCTCCTGCAGAGGACAACAGGGAAGAAAGAAAATAGAAAATACTTCTTTTGTAAATAACAGATATGTTAGACAAAAGCTGAGTTTCAAAATTCTAGATCATAGAAGTCTCAGAAGAAGGAAATGCAAATTTTTTTAAAAAAGGAAAAATTTGAAGTGAAATGGATATAAATTTCCCAGAGCTAGAGACAGGTCAAATATTGAATTTAAAACATTTATAGAGTGCCAAAATTTAGAGATTAATCAAATCAAACACCGTATAGTGATATTTAAGATTATAAAACACAATAAAATTCAAAATTTTAATGAACAATTGAATACGAGATTCTCAACAGAATCACTGGAAACAAAAGAACAGTTGAATAGCAATTTTAACATTTTTATTTAAAAGAATATTAAACTCATAATTTATATCTGGGAAATAATTTAATTTAATGCAATATTACTATTAAATACTACCATAATTGAAAGTATCAGAGACTTATCATCAATTAATGATAAGTGATAACCCATAATAAAAATATTTTCAGTGCATCTACTCAGATGATTAGATAAATAAATCCAGAAGGTGATGCTAGAGATATAAGAGTAAGAATGGTGAAATAGGATCAAGAAAAGAAAAAGAAAATGTTTCCACTGCAAACTAGGACTAAAATTGTAGACACAATGAGGTGAGGAAAGAATAATTGTTTATGAGAGGACTTATTAAAAGGCAATATTTTCTGTAAATATATATTAAGGTGGACCTTATGCTAAAGAATACCAAGAAAAGAAAACATAGCTCTTAAGCAAGCAGAAGAAATTTCAGTCTGTTCAATTTAAATCAATAAAAGAGAAGAAGGAAATAAGAAGAGGCAACAATAAAAAGAAAATAATATAATAGCAGAATTAAGTCCTACCATAATAATGACTGCAGAAATGCTAGTGAGAGGCATTGAGATATATGTAAACATTTGTAATCTTAAAGCAAAGAAATTTCACTTTAGATTCATTAGGTAAAAGTGGTAAACTGAGATAATGTCAAGCACCAGCAGGAAAGTGGGGATATAAAAGACCTTATCTTCTCTAGAGGGAATGTAGACTGGGTCCTCCATCAATAAATCAGCCTGACACTATCTGTTCAAATTAAATAAAATACACCCTGTGAATGAACCTGCAATTCCAAGTCTGGGTGTATGTTCCGCAGAAATTTTCTTACAGGTTTAGGAGTTGTCATGTTCTAGGATGTTCATCACATTAACTGTGGCCAAAATTTGTAGACGATCTCATATCCATAGCATATCAAATTAATGGAGCAAAAAGGTGATGAACATGTATGTATGCAACAATAATAGACAATGTTGCACAAATTAAAAACTAAGTTATATATTAACAGGATAGATCTTGGAAACTGCTTTTTATTTTTTAGAGAGACAACTCAAAATGCATCAAAACCCTAAATCTAAGACCTGAAACAATAAATTGCATAGAAGAAAGTATAGGTACTAAACTTATGAGTTCAGAGAGGGTATTATGAATGTGACTGCAGAAGCAAGGGAAATAAAAGCAAAAAATAAATGAATAGGACTATATCAAACTAAAGTACTTCTTCTGCACAGCCAAAGAAACTGTCAACAAAACAAACAGGCACCCAACCGAATGGGAGAAGATATTTGCAAACAATGTCTCTGATAACGGGCTAATATAATATCTAAAATATATAAAGAACTCATATAATTCAACAACAACAACAAAACACACACAATCCAATTAAAAAATGGGCAGAGGACCCCTGAACAGACACTTCTCCCAAGAAGATATACAAATGGCCAACAGATACATGAAAAAAATGCTAAACTTTACCAGCTATTAGGGAAATGCAAATCACAACCACAATGAGATACCACTGTGTCCCTTATTTGAATGGCTATTATCAACAAGAGAAATAATAACAATTGTTGGAGAGGCTGTAGAGAAAAAGGAACCCTCATACACTGCAAGTGGGAATGTAAATTGGTACAGCCATTATGGAAGAGTATGGAGATTCCTCAAAAAATTAAGAATAGAATTAACATATGATCCAGAAATCTCTCTTCTGGTTATCTACCCCCAAAATCTGAAAACGTCAATTCATAAAGATATATGTATCCCTATGTCCATTTCAGCATTATTCATGGTTGTTTCCATGACATGGAAATGACCAAAATGTGCTACAATAGATGATTAGATGAAGGATCTGTTGTACATATACACAATGGAATATGACTTGGCCATAACAAAAGATAAAATACTGCCATTTGCGAAAACATGAATGGATCTTGAGAATATCACCCTAAATATCACGCAAATAACAATATCACGCAAAATAAGTTAGACAGAAAAAGTTGAGAACCATATTATTTCACTCATATATGGGATGTAAAACTGAAAGCAACAAATGGACAAGACAAACAAAGAAACAAAAACTCATAGACAACAGTTTATTGGTTACCAGAGGGTAAGGAGGGAAGGGGGATGGTAGAAAAGGATAAAGGGGGTCAAATATATGGTGATGGAAGAAGAACTGACTCTGGGTGGTGAATACACAGTATATAGATGATGTATTATAGAATTGTACAGTTGAAACCTATATAATTTTACTAACCAATGTCACCCCAATAAATTTAATAAAATTTAAAAAAGAGAAACAATGACATACATAACAAGATGCTATATATGTTAATTCAAAATAAATAGACATAAAACGCAAGCATATATTTTCCAAAATATTTCAATATAAGGAAATGTAAGGAACATAGGAATTGTTACCTGAGGGAGGTAGGTCAACAGTGAATATATGCTATAAGCTTCAAAAGTATAATTAAATCGATGTTTGTTCCCAAATTTAAAATTGTGGTAAATATAAAAAACAAAGGAACTGAGTAGCTGGATATCAAAACTGTCTTTGGAGTAGATAAAGATGATCTTGGAAAGTATGGCTTTAAGATAGTATAATGGGCTGCCTAATACTTCACTCCCAAGTTAGATAGATTGAATCCCTTCACAGTGGTTGGCAGTGCTGAGCATACATAGGCTAACTCTGCAGGAGTCTGTCTTTATATGGAATGTAAGTACAGCATAGAATGTGTGTTCTTTGTAGCTAAGTATATATAAAAAGAAGAAAAGGAATAATTTACCCACTCATGTTCTGCTCTTTCTCTCAAACTTAATCCTGAGGGGAAAAAAAACACACTCTTATTCCTGAGGGAAATGTAACTGACAGGTTAGAAAGAGGGCAGGCATGAGTTGCCTTATGAATGCACCTCCACAAGACTGGAAGAACATGTCCCTCCCAGATAACTATAAGGACCTGTCCTTCAGTCTAGTCTCTGAGAGATGTAGCAGCCATCATCCAAACAGCTACTAATAATTGCCAGTAGTAGTCTATCACCCTGTGTTACTAAATGCTACATCTGAATAGACCTCTCTCCATCCAAATAGGAGCAAAAAAGGAAAACACATTTACAACATGGGGCCCATAAATATCCTGCAGCATAAAGAAAATGAAACTTTGTCTTGAAGACCCAAATGGAGACCATAAATGTTAAAATAATTTACATAACAAACAAGACAATTTAGAGGAGAACTACTTGGAGTTATTAAAATAGATTCTATTGTGAGGAATAAAGATGAATAGGCTGAGATTAAAACACAGATGGGAATAGACTGGTTAAAATAAGTAAAAACAATGACAATACAAAATAAATTTTTCATTAAAGACAGCAATCTGCAAAAGATAATAAGGAAAATCAAGTGAATGATGATGAAAACTTCTACAGAATGTAGAAAAGATTAAAGGTGAGAGGAGGCTTATGAAATACATTAAAAAATAAAAAACTGATACATTAAAAAAAAGATTACTTTCTTTAAACATATAAAGAATGCCAGTAAATCATTAAAAATATTAGTTGAAAAAAAATTTTAAAAATGCATAGGGGCAAGTCTTAAAATGATAAATATAGTAAATTATAATAATAAAAATACAAAAATATTTAACTTCACCAGTAAACAAAGTAAATGAAATTAATACGAAGTACAAAATGTACCCACAAAATAAAAAAGGCTTTAAAAATGATAGTAATCAAGGAAGGTAAGAGTTTTGTCCACTTTTATCAGTTTATATTAATATGATTCTTTGAATATCAATTTGATACTATGTTTTAAAAACCTTTAATATTTACATACTTGATCACTTATTTGTCTGTAGAGATCCTATGATAAAATTACAATCAGTAGACACTATACATGTAGAAGATGAGTACTGCAGCATAATATATAAAGTAAGGAATAGAAACACTAATATATCCCGCAATAGTTAATCTACGTGATAAATTATTATGCATTCATTTACAGCGTTTTCAAAACTGTTAAATATTATTCTGCCATAAGAAAAGATGAAGTACCATTTGTGACAACATGGATGGATCTTGAGATTCTTGTGTTAAGCAAAATAAGTCAAACAGAAAAAGTAGAGAACCATGTAAGTTCACTCATATGTGGTATATAACACTGAAAACAACAAAGGAACCAGAAACACAAATGAAGAAACAAAAACTCATAGACACAGACAATAGTTTAGTGGTTACCAGAGGGTAAGAGGGTAGGGGAGTGGTAGATGAGGGTCAAAGGGATCAAATATATGGTGATGGAAGGAGAACTCACACAGGGTGGTGAACACATAATATGATAAATAGATGATGTATTACTGAATTGTACAAGTGAAACCTATGTAACTTTATTAACCATTGTCACCCCAATAAACTTTAAACAAAACAAAACAAACAAAAAATCTATTAAATGATATGGAATTTTTTCATGATATAATGAAAACAAGGCAAAATGTGTGTTTTTAATCTCAATCTCATTTAGCAATTTGGGAAGACAGTATAGCGTAAATGCTATTAATAGATATATGAGGTGTGATCAAAACATACCACGTATGCTGCTGCTGAGTGCCGTGCAACAGGGAAGTCAGTGATTTTTAATATGAGAAGCAGCGCATCGAACCTTAATAACAATATGTCAGGTGTGAGCTACGGTTTAGAGAAGGTGTGTTTTAAAGTGTGCTGTAAATCATCTTCCATCATGACAACACTCTGTGTCACACATTGCTTTTGGTATATGGCAATTTCTTTCAAATAAAAACATTATGGTGTGTCCTTATCCACCTTATTCACTGGAGCTGGCACCATATGACTTCTGGCTATTCCCCCAAATCAAAATGATTCAGGACATCCAGGCAGCCACGACAGCACAACTAAAGAGACTCAAGAAACAGTACTTCAAGAACTGCTTCAGAAGGTGACAAGAATGATGGAAAAATGTGTTTGAAATGAGGGGGAGCATTTTGAGGGGGATTAATGGCAATGTGTCTTTTTTTATTTTTTAATTTAATACATTTCTAATTTAAATATTCACTGTATTTTTCATCACATCTTGTATATGCATAACAAAGAATGGATAGAAAAGAGATTCCTGCTATATGATGAAATCAAAGGTGATTATATTTTATCTTTACAGTTTTGTTATTCTCATATTATGTACATTGAACTTACATTGTTTTTATAAATGAGAAAATTTCTATTGAATTTAAAGGTAAAGATTATAGAATACAGAGTAGGAAAAGAGAAAAATATCTTGAACATGTTGATTTTGAGTTGGCAAAAGACATCCAGAAAATATATTTAATTGGAATTTATAAATCTTAGTTTTAGTCATGAAAATCTAAATGGGTACCTTTAGGTACCCATTTATTAGTAATCCACATCAGGGATAGTTAAGACTGTGAGCATGATAATACTGATGAGTTTATAGGACAGAATTTGAATATGTGTGTACCCTGGAGAATCCTAATATATAATGAAAAGTACATTAGCAAATATTAGATTTCACAATCAGAACTGGTTTACTTTTTTTGTCACATTATTATATTTTTTTTTTATCCCAAAATGCAAAAACTGATAAATCTAAACTCTTAAAGCAAGGAGGTACAAAAGAGGGTGGATTTCTGAATAAGAAATGGAAATACACTGAAAGTTGTAAATATTTTGGCAAATATGTGCAGGTTTTTAGCACTAAGTAAAATTTCTTATGCTCAGAGTTGCAGATTATATACATTATTTCCATTCAGGTCATTAATTGAGAGCATCCAAATACATGCGTTTAATATTGCCTTGTAGAATGAGGTAAAGCTATCATTGTATAAATGCATAGTATTGGGAGAAGAAATTATCAACAAACATTTACCCCTATTCAGGGATATAAAGACCAATAATAATACCTTGTATTCATTTTCATTAAACAATATTTGCATTGGTTACAAAAACCATTTATCCAAAATTGTACACTCACTTTAGAAAATAGTTTAGTGGTTTTACAAAAAGTCAAAAACATACCATACAACCCAGAACTGTCACTCCTAGATTTATATTTTAAAAAATGAAAAGATATGTCCACACAAGAGTTAAACTCAAATGTTTATAACAGCTTTATTCATAATAGCTGAAACTGGAAATAATAACAATGCTCATCAAATCTGAATGAATAATGTAGGGTATATCTAGACACTGAAATATATTACTTAGTAATAACAAGGAACAAACTAGTTACTCATGCAAAAATATGCATGAGTTTCTAAAGCGTTTTGTTAAAAGAACCCTGAGGTAAAGCAACACATACTTAATCTTTCCATTTATATAAAACTTTAGAATGGCAAAACAAACAATTGTGACAGAAATCAGATCTGGACCAGGAATAGGAGGGAAATAGTTAATTATAAAGTGGAATGAAGGAACTGTTATAAAATGTTTTATGTCTCCATCATTAAGGTAGTTATATAAATATATATAAATTCATTGACTTGTAAACTAAAACTCAATGAATTATTATATTACATGTCAACTATACCACAATTTATAAAAATCAATATGGCTAATTCTGAAATCTATACTCTTTGTATGTTAATATTCCTAACACAGTCATATTGGTAGTCATGTCTCAAAGTGTGAAAAAATATTTCTTGTTTAATTTTAGTGTCTGTGGATGTGTCTATTGGATACTACCTATGTTTAATTAGAAAATAAATGGCTTGATGCATATTTTGCAAAAAAAACCACGTTTCCTGAATCTGGTCTACCAGCATATTTTTTTAATTGTTTTTATTAAACTTATTGGGGTGACTTTGGTTAGTACAATTGTGTAGGTTTCAATTGTACAATTCTATAAAGCATCATCTATATATTACATTGTGTGTTCACCACCCAAATCAATGCTTCTTCCATCACCATGTATTTGACCCCATTTACCTTCTTCTAACACCTTCCTCCCCCATTACCTTTTGGTAAACACTAAACTGTTGTCTATATCTATGAGATTTTGATTGTTTATTTGTCTTGTTCATTTGTTGCTTACAGTTTTATATCCTACATAATACACCTAATATTGTGGTTTAGAACTGTTTTTTGTTGTTTTGTTTTGTTTATTGGTTAGCCACAGGCAATATTTGAAGTGAAATGTGTCTTGGGATACCATGGTGAAATCTTTCTAATCTTGATCTTATCCATGTCACATATATGTTTAATTATGAATTAAACTTTATAGAAAACATTATAATCACTGGAATGCAATTTATTACTTTGATTGATAATTGTCTGATTTTGGCTAATTGATCTGAAAATTGCACCTATTGTGATTGATGAATAATATCTAGACAATCATCAAATAATATATTAGTTTATGATATTTAATGTTTCTGTATCCATAAAGAGATATTAGAGAAGAAAACATTGAAAATAATAAACTTTTAGGAATATTTAGTCCAAAAAAAATAGGACTCAGACAATCTAAATTTAATTCAATAGAACTAACATTTTGCTAAATACAAATGTAATTTAATATCTGTAGTATTCAGAAAAAAGATGGCTATGCCCTGTTTTAAATACGTATAGAAATTATTTGACTTTGCTAAAAGAGAAAGTATAAAAATGAACTAATATTTATTTAGTTCCTATTACGTGCCAGTTGTTTTTAGTTCTAGTCATTCATTTATTCACTCAGTAAGCAAATCTATTTTGAGTCCTTACCAATTACAAGATCTCATGATAGATGCTAGAGCTTCAATGATCAAGATAGACATGATGACTTCTGGTCCAAGATAGTAGACTGAGTATATGTTTAACCATTTATGGAAAGACTCCTAGATATCACCTAATATCCCATCATCCCTTTAATTTTTAGGAGTCACATCATTATCCACAGTCAGGGCTACATTTATCAGTTCTCCTTGTAGTCAGCTGTGACCATTACACAAAGTTTTGCTAGTGAGGTCTCTAAACCAAATTCTTGGAAGTATCTTTAGAGTGCCTTCCTTCTTTTATGAGGACTGGAAAATGAAAGCAGCCCAAAGCCAGCTCTTTTACAGCATTAATGTGAGATTTTTTTCAGAAGCTCAACCTAGATACTGCTGCTCTGTTTTCTCATCTGGGCATCATATTCTCCATAGTTTCCTCAGCAACTACTTCTAATTGTATACTCAATATCTTATTATTTCTGAGGTTCCCTAACACTTGTAGACAACTGATGGAGTTCACACAAATGATACCCCAAAATATTTTACCTTGGCATATTGAATACTTTAAGCTGAAGGAGTTTGCAAAAACAGAAGCAAGAAGTTCTCTCTCTTACCCTCCCTTGTCCTCCCCTGAAACAGGTCTTAAGACCTTCATGTGAATATTTTCCTCTCTATACCCAGAGAAAAGAAACACCCTTATCTCCAAGACAGAAGTCCACTGAGAATAACCAAAATGAACAGGCTTTACTAAGATTCCCCCAGTTTATAACACTTAGCTCAAACTTTTTGCCATATCCTAGCTTTCCATGACTGCCACTCTTCATCAAACCTAGCGTAAAAACACACAGGATTAACAATTTGGGTAGGGTATTAATTTCTTTATGAAGGTTCTCATGTCATGTAAAATTGCTGGTAAGCAAATTTACATGTTTTTTGTTGTTGTTGTTTTGTTTGTTTTTTTACTTCTGTTAATTTGTCTTCGTCAGTTTTCTTTTCAAACCGGCCAAGGACCCAAGAAGGTCAAGGGAAACTTTTTCCTCTACTAAGTTTCCCACTCTTCTTTACATTCTATTAAGACAAATAAACACTCCTTTAGCTTTACTTAGAGTTGAGGAAACATAACCAATACAGATGTAAGGATTGTAGGCTGCATCATTACTGTCCATTCTCTTTGCTCTGAATTTTTGGCCAGAATTATATATGTCGATAACAGTCTCTGTTTGTGTACACCTCTAACTAGAAAGAATACATGCAAATCAATACCACATGAGATATCACTTTACACCTATTAGAATGGCTATTATCAACAAGACAAATGATAACAAATGTTGCAGAGGCTGTAGAACAAGAACCCTCAGACGCTGTTGGTGGAATTTTAAATAATTACTGCCACTACAGAAAATAATATGGGGTTCCTCAAAAAAATTAAGAATAGAATTGTCTTATGACCCAGGAACCCCTTTTCTGGGTGTCTACTGTGAAAATTTGAAAACATTTATCTGTAAAGATATATGTACTCTGATGTTCATTGCAGCATTATTCATGATGGCCAAAACTTTGAAACAAAGTGTTTTTTGATTAGATGAATGGATAAAGAAAATATGGTACATATATCCAGTAGAATATTACTCAGCCATAAGAAACATGAAATACTGCCATCTGCAAAAACATGGGTGGGTCTTGAGAATATCATTCCAAGAAAAATAATTGAGACAGAAAATAACGAGAACCATATGACTTCACTCATACGTGGGATGTAAAACTGAAAGCAACAAATGAACAAGACAAACAAACAAAGAAAAATTCATAGCCACATATAACAGTTTAGTGGTTACCTGAGGGTAAGGGGGGATGAGGGGTGGTAGAAGAGGGAAAAGGGGGTTAAATATATGGTAATGCATACAATGCAATACATAGATGATGTATTATATAATTGTACGCTTGAAACCTATATAATTTTACTAACCAATGTCATCCCAATGAACACAATAAAAATCACAAAAAAGAATTCATGTCAAATTATTTTAAAGATACTTTCACACAGGTTTACTACTCTTCTAATATATACGAAGCATCCATCTGGAAAGTGAGAGACCAGCATCCCTTCTTTGCAGGTTCCTCAAATTACTACAAGTTTTGTTTGTTTTGAGTCTACTCAGTGGTATCTGGTAGCCAATATGTATTGACTACAAGGAACCAATTCAGTATATATCTCTTCCCAACATAACATTTTGTGAAATTAAATTGGTAACTTGAAAAAATTTCCTTGAAAAATACATGGTGTAAATATTTATACTACAAGAATTAGCACATACTCAAAAATACTTCTTTTTTGTTTGTTTGTTTGTTTTGGTGAGAGACAGTTTACTAACATACCACTGAGTCTGCACATTCATTTTGGGGTTGGAAAGACCCTAGATCTCCACAATAAGATGATCAAACACCAACATATTTATTTTAATTTCTGTAAGCACTGTGTTCCAATCATACAGATTAGTTGGAAAAGGTGATGGAGTAAGAGGTAGAAGGCAAACGTGGTCACCTTTTAGATACCTCAGCACATATTAACTGTCAGTTATTGTAGTATAAAAGGAAAGGACCCATTTATGCATTGTTACAAATAATTGATTTAATTATGGATATGAGAGAGAATATACACGTTATCAAATTTTAAAGTTTAAAGAATGGTTATGAGACGTTTGAAGGCAGAATGGAAGAGAATATGAGAAAGATGTGTTCAGGTCCTACATTTTTAGGCAACAAATTAAGGAATTAAAAGATTGGTCCACTGGTCTGGGACCACATAAAAAATACAATGAAAACATAAATATACTTTTTAGAGTTACAAATATAAATTTACAAATACATTTTAAGTGTAAATGTAAATTAAGAAAGGAGTTGAATTAGCTCAAGTTAAATTTGATCTATTATTGTAATGCAATGAAATCAGATATTGAAATACTGCAAAAAAAGAGCTATAATGAGTGAATTTCAACATGGACATACTACTTTTCTGAATTAGAGAGTCAGGAATTGCTGTATAAAGGAAGTAATGTTTAAGTTCAAACCTCAACAATAAATA